>NC_090172.1:47253217-47553217 GCF_024679245.1 Pseudorasbora parva
GATCACACTTGTAACACAGTTAATCCATTATGTCAAAACCTGATCTCATGCTTTCAGTCAGTTGCACATATTTTCAGTCCACATTATCATTGTTTCAAACACAAGATTATTGTAATGTGTATTCTAATCACCAAACACAACTGTATGATCTTCTTTTCAATTTAGTACTTTTAACAATCAGGTCATCCAACAGCAAACAAGATGCATGTTTCAAATCACCCTCGTTGCTGAATTAATTACAGTAACACAGGCTATGCCATATAAGAAAATATGCTTACATTGCCTAATTTATGTAAATTAATCCATAATGTTTGTAATAGTCTCTATTCAGTGTGTTATCAAAAGGTGTGATAAAGTTAGGACCCAGCCATGAGGTTCTGGGGTATAGAACAGAGTTTGCTGCCAATAGAGTAAATGTTCTCACTGTGCCTGAATCTATACTGTAGCTGATCTTCATAAGGGTGAGTTACAGTAATGGGGCAGCCTCTACCATGGTAATCTGTTTACATGGCATACATACTGTAATGTACAATGCTATATTTGATTCCATCTGTCTATCCATCCCTTATACTCTATTCTGCTCTATGTTCACACACACACACACAACACACACACACACACACACACACACACACACACACACACACACACACACCACACACACACACACACACACACACACACACACACACACACACACACACACACACACACACACACACACATTTTGAACATAGTGGCTATCATCTAATCAATATCTAAAGAAATCTATATGTGTACCAAATGATTATTTGATTAACCATTAAAATCAGTTGGATTAAATTATAGACAAATGTATTAAACTGAATGAGAAGAGATGCAAATCAAAAGTTTGATAGTAAGAGAAAGGTGGCTGTGAATGAAACATTTATGTAGATGAAACTCTTATTTTGTTTAGTGAAAATTATACATTGTGGTTTTATGTATTGTACTAACACAATTGAATATATGCTGAAATGTTTGACAAAAGTGAACTTTTGATGGTCTGTTGCACTATGAGTTTAAAAAATGTACACCTTGCTTGTGAAAATAGTACCAAAGCGAATAAAAAAAACTGTAATCCACTAAAGCACACCCAGCTTTTTTAATATGTTTACCACCATCTGAAGGAAATAAATGATGCATCATTTCTCTACCTCTGCTAAAACATTAAACGTTATCAAAACCCAAGAGCTCCAAATGGAAAAGACAACAAAGACATCTGTCCTACACTGACCAAACTAGATGGACAAATTCCAATGTATGTTATCAACAAACCTCCTGGAGGACATTACCTTCATACAAAGCTAGAAAAAAGCCTACATCAGTATTATAAGAACATCTTTTCTCTGAATCTGAGCACAAGTTGCACCAAATATGTCAGTCGCAGAATAGCTCATAATAAGAGCTCAAAATGTGTTGTTACTGCGTTTTGCCATTGTAAATTGTAGAAGTTTTTTCTGATGGTCCAGGAACAAGTCTCTACTGTTATTTGTTATCAAGTTAATGCATCCTTGCTGAATAAAAGTATTAATATATACTGTATATATAAATCACGCTGACCCGATCATATCTGTGGAGGAAGGGCATTGTATCAGATTCACAACTTCAGGTCCCGGTCTGCATAATGTTATTTGTGTTGTCATGGTTTCTGTTGTTTGCACCTGTGCTTTTTGTTCTGTTTGACAAGTCACCTGTAATACAGCCTGCTTAATCTCTTTTCCTGACTTAATGACTGATGACTTTTCCTGAGTTACAGACAACTGTTGACTAGCACATGGATTCAGCTCTTTATCAGGCTCCTCTGTATTGTTTCATGTGGTGATTCAAAGTGCTTTAAAGGTAGGCCTACTCTAAGCACAATTTTTTTTCCTAAAAGTTTGGGTCGCCTGCCTTTACATGCACGTGAACTTTAATGACATCCCATTCTAAATCCGTATGGTTTAATATGGAGTCCACCCCCCCCCCCCCCCCCCAACCGATGTTGAACGAGAAGGAACCTGGCTCACAGTCTCCACTCTAATTCATCCCAAAGCTGTTTTATCGGGTTGAGGTCAGGACTCCTGCGAGAGAGGACATGCACAGTCATGTAGGAACAGGAAGGGCCATCCCCAAACTGTTCCCACAAAGTTGGGAGCATGAAATTGTCAAAGATGTCTTGGTATGCTGAAGCATTAAGAGTTCCTTTCACTGCACTCTAAAAAATGCTGGGTTAAAAACAACCCAAGTTGGGTTGAAAATGGACAAACCCAGAAATCGTTTTTTTTTTTCCAATTTCTGGGTTTGCCCATTTTTTAACCCAACTTGGGTTGTTTGAAACCCAGCATTTTTCATAAGTGTGAAACTAAGGGGCCAAGCCCAACTTATGAAAAACCCAGATCCAAATGTTGTCTGCATTCAGAATTGCATACTTCCCTACTATATAGTAAGCTAAAAACAGTATGTGACAAAATAAGTATGTCCGAATTCACAGTCCACAATCTCTACATAAAAGAGTAGGCAAAAGTACTAAGATGACCTACTACTTCTGGCGAGATTCTTAAGTGTGCATGGACACTTAATATCCCATTAGGCCACAGGAGAGGATTTATGAATGGTATTGAAGCGATGCAACTGATGCTGCTAGGTCATACAATAATGACAAAATTCATACTACACACGTTACATTCATGCACAGTTTTCAGCAACCATAAAGTATTTACTTATTCAAATTAAAGGTGACATGAACTGGCTTTTTAATTTTTTTATACTGTTGTCTGAGGTCAACTAATGATGTTCATGTGTTTTTACATTCAAAAACATCATAACTAATAAGTAATAGGCTATTTTCTACACTAGAAAACTATTTTCTTTGAGGCTCTCTCCAAAACGCTGGGTTTTGATGGGCGTGCTGCACTGGAGACTTGGAAGTAAATGCCCACTAGGATTGGATAAGATTTGCATATTTAATGAGCTTCAACTCACCAGTCAGCTCAGTTCACATGATAGAGAAGAGAGTGAGGGAGAAGCGGCAACTGGAATGATTTTCTCGACCACAGGGCTCATAAACGTCTTTATCAAACAAACACAATGTTTTATTTATTTTTCATCCACCCGCACTTGATTGGACTGTTTTTATATTACACATAGCCCGCAAGATCAGACAATATAAGCGCAAACCGTGTGTACAAGAACGGAATATAATGAGATTCATCGGCTTGCCAGGCTTTGCGAGCACTTGCTGAGTCCAGCATGATAAAGGTATGTTTCTGTTAGACACGTACGCATAAGCAAAACGATCTATAACAATGCAGTACTATCACATATCAAAACAAGTTTTACTCACATAAGTGTGTTGCACCATTCCTGCCGGATCCAAATCCAGCATCAACCGGAGATTTGTTTACAAACGATCCCGCAGTGAACTGAAGTGAACATGTCTTCCCTACGTGAGCTGGAACTTCATTAATAATAAAGTTCAACCACTCATTCCTAATATTGGGATCCGAAGGAAGCTTATGCAGCAACTGTGTTCTTCCACAATCAGGAAAAGCGCAATATCTTAATCTTCCTCGGAATGTTTATTGTTGTTGACCAGCTAGCACGAGCCCTCCATTAAATGGTGGGTGGGGCTACTGGATTAGACACGCTGTAGAGGGTGTGTTTTGTCGCGCAGTGATTTAAGGTATGAAGCACAGGAACATTTGCTGGGCCTGGTGTCTATAAAAGCTTTTCTTTGACTAACAAGGAAGTTTTCAGTTCTTAAACTTAGAGAATATTCTTATATTACCATGACCTTTTATATATCAAAAGCTTAAGGGGAAGTTGATTTCTCAAGTCATCACCCCTTTGAGAGTTTACTTGCTCAAAATGTGTGTTTTTTTTTTTTTTTTTACTTTAAACTTACCCACATTCAAGTGCTGATAAAAAAAGAATGCATGAAGCTAAAATAAACTTTTTGTTTGTTTAAACGCAGAGGGTCTGTTCTTTCTTTTGTTGCATGTTAAGATATTCATACAACAATTTTGATTGTTGGAGGTCAAATCTTAAAATTTTATTTTGACTTTTGCATTAAAGATGTTCAGTTGTCTCAGTTAAATTATGCAAACTCAATGTCTTTTAACCCCTTGCCTGTCACCCCCAATTTTGGCAAGTGAGGCATTTTGACATACCCCAAATAAAAGGGCTGGTGCTCGCAAGTCTTTATGAGTAGACACATAAGTAACATATATCTAGAAAGCCAAGTTTCTAGTTTTAAATATGAAGATATTTAGGCTCAAAAATTTAAACATTTAAAATATATTTTTAAATATATACAAATATTATGTGACTTCTAGTATAACAACTTATAACCACAACTAACGCGAAGCCACAAGTGTTGGCAAGTGTGACCTTCATTTCAAATCTAAAATCATGCATTTTATGAAGCATATTGTAATGTCATGTGAGTGTTTAGCAGAGGCTAAGAGAAGATGCTAATCATTATGGCAACACTGGTTAAACCAAGATTTTAAATGCAACATTACATTAAATGCAACATTAAATGCAACAGTCTTGGCCTCCAAAATCTTTTTACAGTGCATCTTTTTGTAAAAATAGAACCCTCCATGCAGATAAAACATGATTGCTGTTAACCATATTTTAATTGTTAGGCTTCAGATAGCACTTAATTGGAGCCATATATTTGAGAATATACTTAGTTTTAGGTTTTTAGCAAATGCTTTTATCCAAAAAGACGTACAAAAGAGAACAATATGAGCACAAGCAAGCACAGTCAGCAGAAAGCAAACATAGTGCTACAATATCAAATTTCAGCCCTAAAACAGCACTTCTAATGTTTTTATAATGTACATTTATAATGTTTTTCTGCACAAAGTTTCATCTGCAATAAGTGCCATATGTTGGGGACTGGGGTTGCTTGGTGTGATTCTGAAGCGTAAGTATGTGCAGTGTTTTATGAGCTTACTAGAGGAAGCTCCCAGTGTTAGCAATAGGTCAGTAAATCCTTTGTGCCCTGCTGGCAGAGCTGGCACTGCCACACTACTAAACTCACTGCCAACAACTGAGTAATTAGAGAGAGAGAGAGAGAGAGAGAGAGAGAGAGAGAGAGAGAGAGAGAGAGAGAGAGAGAGAGAGAGAGAGAGAGAGAGAGAGAGAGAGAGAGAGAGAGAGAGAGAGAGAGAGAGAGAGAGAGAGAGAGAGAGAGAGAGAGAGAGAGAGAGAGAGAGAGAGAGAGAGAGAGAGAGAGAGAAAGAGAGAGAGAGAGAGAGAGGGTGGGGGTGGTAAGGGTACATTTACAGTTATGGTAGACATGTAACTAAATCTGTTGATCTGCCTCACCTTGTTTGCTTTTGCACTCATTAGCCTATGTGAGTCAGTTTAGGGTGTGTCAGAAAATCACATTATGGACTTTGCTCATGTACATGCAAACACACATATACATCAGGTAATAAGTCTGAATGGAAATGTATAGGGTATGCAATGTACTTCTGTAATGTGACATTTCTGAGTACAACATGATATTCAATAAGAAAAAAAAGATATAGGGCAGATATTATTTATTTGTCAGCAAATGATTAGACCAGGCATACCAGAATGGAATGGGATTTTTAACATTAATATTTGTAAGGTACGCTGGTTGCGTTTGATCCACAAAAAATGACCCATTAGATAGAAAAACTGGTTTCACTGATTTTCCCCCTTATTTTTTCTGATTCACTGAAAAGAACCAACTCATCAGATTCATTAGTTCATTCGGGAATTGGACTACAATGGTTGCACTATATATTTTCAATTCACTAGAAAGAACGGCTCATAATAAGAGTCATTAATTTGGGAATCAGACTACACTGGATGCAAAGTAAATTCAGTATTGACAATGAGGGACGCTGAATAAGGAATCATTCACTCACAACACATTATTGGAAGTAGAAGAATGAGGATCAACATTGGTCCAGCGTTTGCTCGTCGGCGTGAGCTGGAGGAGGCGTGCCCGACCGATGCTGTCCTGCTTGTTTATGGTGAGCTACCACTCAAACATTGAACTGAAGTATCATATAGATTCTGTAAAACAGTAACCAATAGACTACTTTATTGACGCTGGCTTGTAAACGTGAGCATCGTGATTATTTGCCGTTTGAAAAAAATAAAACCCATGAAATTATATTCATATGACATGCTGAAACATGCCACTGACTGTAACGTTACCTGGGATGAAGACATTTCACACGCGACGCCAGAAGAACTCTGAACTCCTCTTGCAGTGTTCAGGGGAACTGTTAGTGCTGCACCAACCCGCGGGCCGCTTTTATGAAGTTATTTGGCCCGCCCCGCACCACTGTATATATTTTTACAACCCGCCCCGCACCCGCGACCATTAAATAGACATACGGGGTCCACGGGTTATGAGACGACCCACGCATCACTAGTTCAGGGCTATCAGGGTTGTCATGTCAACAAATGCACGCGCGATGGCATCCCCTGTTGTAGGATTACAGAGCTTACGACAGTAGTTGAGGACATTATTTTTTCCAAACTGTAGGGGGACCCCGAGAACAAAAGTAGCCAAGTGCTGCTTTAACAGAATCAAATGTCATTTTTATAAATTACGTTCTGATTAATAACAAATTTTCTTTTCCGAAGCCTCTTATTTATTTATTTGGAATAACGACAAATTATTTACAATTACAAACAGGGGAGTCCAAGCCTGCTCATAGAGATCCACTGTCCTGTGGAGTTTAGCACACACTTGCCTCAACACACCTGCCTGGATGTTTCTATAGTTTGCCTACAGGGGTGTCCAAACTTGGTCCTAGAGGGCCACTGTCCTGAAGAGTTTTGCTCCAACTTTTATTAAAACACACTTTCTGCTAATCAAGGTCTTAGTAGGCATAGTAGAAACTTACAGGTAGGCAGGTTGAGGCAAGTTGGAGCTAAACTTTACAGGACAGCTCTCCAGGGCTGCATTTGCATACTTCTCTCCTACATTGAAGGTAAAAAAGTATGTGACAAGAGTAGTATGTCTGAATTCACAGTACACATAAAAGAGTGGGCAAAAAGTACCCAGATGACCTAATTCTTCCGACGAGATTCTGAAGTGTGCATACGATCGTTACGATGGACACTTTACTATCCCATGAGGCCATGGGAGAGGATTTGTGAATGGCAGCGAAGAGTGGAAGGCATGTGACGCTGGTTGGTCACTTGATAATGACAACATGGCAAATTTTGTACATCCAGATTACATTCGTACTACACACATTCATACTATACAGAATGTACTTTTTAGCGGATGTTAAGTAATTACTAGGTTTCGGACGCGATTTTGGGATGGAGCTAAACTCTGCAGGACAGTGGCCCTGCAGGAGCAGAATTGATAATTCTTTTAAAGGTAAGGTGTAGGATTGAATTGACAGCTAGCGGTTGAAATAGGTACAAATTCAAAATATTGGACACCCCCCCGCCCTCAGATTTGATGCTCACGAGGGTTGCCAGCTTGAGGACACGTAACAGAGCGAGTGCAATTGACAATGAAAGCCGAAGAGACTTACAGACTGTACGCTGATGAGTTGATTTGTCCGTGTTTTAATACGCTCTTATTCAAAGAGATTTTTAGATGGATGCTGAGGCTTTTTAGGTCGGGTCTGACCCAGTTTTTTTTCCTGGCTTCCATGGCAGCAATATGCTGTGTTTTCCACCAACTGGCAATCCGTGGTGGCGAAATACTATAAAAGGTATGCACATGATGTCAGCGTTGGCCGGAATGACTGCGGTTACGCCCACTGAGTGGCAAAAACACTAAGAGTAAGACTAACCTTTTCACTTCTTATTGGGCTGCACTCACTAGACTACAATATGTACAAAATTCTGCTGCCAGAGTCATCAATCAAGTCAAGAAAAATGATCACATTACCCCTTTGCTCTATAATCTACTGTCCACATTCAGTATAAAATTCTATTAACTTTTAAATATCTTCATGGACTTGCTCCCCATTATTTATCTGAACTTCTGCACTATTATTCTCCTCCTCGTTCTCTCCGGCCATCGGGCTTAAAACTGCTTACTGTTCCTCGTTTCCGTCTTTTAACTCTGGGTGGTAGATCATTCAGTGCAGTGGCTTCAAAACTCTGGAATTCACTCCCTCTTACTCTGCGTGACACTGCCACTATATCCTCATTCAAATCTCAACTATCTTTTTTTTACAGCTTAGTCATGGACCCCTTGGTCATCCCTGTGCACCCTCGATCAGGACTAAGGGAGACGGACTTGATAATAGCATGTCATTTTCTCACTCCAAACACTGCCGTCTGCTGCTTCTTCTACTGATTGCTTTAAGAAGGAAAAGCTGCCCAAAATGATCCAGTGCGTATATGATTGTGCTTGTCAAATGATTATATTTCCGCTGTTTTTGCTTCGGTCAGCGATGTAACCAATCACAGGTTTTGTCGATTTCTTGAAGGCAATGGCCAATCACAGGTGTTGGAAGTTAGAATCCACTCCCGCTCAAGTTTTGTCCAGTGCTGAGTTCTGCACGTGCGCAAATACTCAGTGTAGACATTATGTAAATAAGAACGTTCAGTGATTATAAAGGAAGCACTCTTGCACGCTGTCTAGGCGATTTCCATTTTTTCCATTCTTGACAAACTGCCACATATACATGCTTCAATACACAGGCCCATTGGCATATATATGCGGGATTCACTCTCAAAATTGTGATGACTGACATTGATAAATATATTTATATAACGAAATCAGGTTAATATAAATGTCAGGAAAACATTTCCTGGCTACATGTGATCTGGCTCTTTGGTATGTTGTAAGGAACACTATATCAAGTCCAGCCTTTAAACTGATAACGGTGTTTTACACGCTGTTAAATCCCGTCATGCAGCAGCTCTTTTGCCATTAAAAGGGCATGTTCTGGCGGGAAAGTGACGTCGATGCATACCCTCTATTAAAGGTGCACTATGCAGCTTTCGTCCAGTGGAGGGCGCCTATTCAAAACAAATCGTAGTTTTATGACGCAAAGTGTGAGCGCAGCATCTTGGGAGATGTGGTCTTCTCATCACAGCCGGTGGAAAATAGGATTTGAGCAGAAATCACGTTCATACACGCGGTTATTAACGTTACTGTAGTCTAAAGCAGAGCAGTACCGAGTGTTATGGACCTGAGCACAGCTGCTGGAGCGATTGTTAAACAAATACCCGCCTCGCGAATGCCGGGACTTTTATTATGACGGGACGAGACACATTCGCCGGGCGCCTGCACAGATCCGCTCTTCCGGTTATGATTTTGAGGTAATGTAGCTCTGTTTATCATATTAGATACATTTAAGTGTGTTCAAAACGATGTTATGACTTTACTCCGTGCGTTCACTTGTTCACACTGCTAAGAGTAAAGCGCTCCTGCGAAATAAAAGCCGAAACCGAGGGTAACGCAGATATGACGCAATTGACAGGCGACTCCCTCAAATGCAATGCTGAAACGTCCCTGTCCTTAGTTAAAATAGCAATTTTCTCACAATTTACAAATAGTTGGAAACTTCTGGGATATTGTAGGTACTCAACTGAACAAAATATATAACACCGGCCTAGTGGTTTTTGGATATTTTACTGCAAAATTACTACATAGTTCACCTTTAAGTAAACTGGCAGCTAGCGGTTATGTACAAAGCAAAACAAAAACAGACATTCTGACAAGTATAATAACTGACTGTAGCATTGGTTTTCTGAGGTGAATTTAGCATGTTTCATAAATATTTGCAAACATATTATCAGTGGGCCGTCAGGGCCAGCAGGGCCTTCTCTGCTGGCCCTGTCAAAATCATTATATATATATATATATATATATATATATATATATATATATATATATATATATATATATATATATATATATATATATATATATATATATAGTTACGATTATATTTCCAGAAAGAATGTATTTATTTTTGGTGTATTTTCCATATGTCATCATCTAAACGCATCACAGCCCCGAGGACCAGCACTAGTAGAATAGCTTGCCTTCCATTGAAGCTGCTATTTTCCATTGGACCATAGCTTTGACTGACGTGGGTCATTAGCCAATCAAAATTTGATGTGTAGTGGATAGAACGGCCCAGAGGCCCAGCGATGTGTCGGTTTGCTACCCCCTGCTGATGTCATCAGCCGTCTGAACTTTTCGCGGGTTGTGAGAATTCTGTGTGAAATAAACTATGGCCGCCGCGGATGACAGGCAGCGTGCGAATGATCGATCCTGATGTCAAGCCGGTAATGTTAGCTAACAAGCAGTGTTTTTTCTGTTTCTTTGGATGTTCTGTTGGTCCGTATTTTTGTTTGTTTAAGAGTATTTGTGCCAGCTGATTTTGATTATTTTCACCGTTTGCCTAAACGGGGACACGTGAGTGCAGTATCATCAATAAATAGTCAAATTGCCTTTTTGTCTCGCGTGTACTTTTTGCTTGCCCCCTTCCCAACGAACACTATGAAAGCAAAGTTCGTAGTAGTATTGCGTACAGTGCATTATTGTATTTTGTGTGTGTGTGTGTGTGTATTATGACACACAGGAGAGGGTGAAATATGAGGACATTGGCCATATCACTTTTCAAAATGCTTATAAATCATACAGGATGAGGTTTTTTTTAGAAAGTAAAAATGCATAATGTTTCCTGTGATGGGTAGGTTTAGGGGCAGGGGCAGTGTAGGGGGATAGAAAATACGGTTAGTACAGTATAAAAACCATTACGCCTATGGAATGTCCTCATATGTCACAAAAACAAACGTGTGCGTGTGGGGGGGTGTATGTGTGTGTTGTTATGGCGACGGCGTGGGGCTTGTTGATCGTGTGTGTGTGTGTGTGTGTGTGTGTGTGTGTGTGTGTGTGTGTGTGTGTGTGTGTGTGTGTGTGTGTGTGTGTGTGCGTGTTGTTATGGCGTGGGGCGTGTTGATCGTTAGTGAAGGCCCTGACTGAAACCCCACGGTACGCTACTGCATATTATGGTATTTGTATGCTTTAGTAAAGTGAAAAACTTACATACAGCACCTTTAATGTAAAAAGCAAAACTCTGTTCTCCCAAAAAACTGCATTCTTTTTTTCCTTATATATTTTGTTATTAGCCTGAAAAGCCAGACTCACATCAAGATGTTTGGTCTGGAAACTCACCATTGACAGGGCTCAATCCGAGCGGTGGGATAAACGGTTGTCTTTTAAACTCCCTCTGCACGCGATAGGATAGCGCTACCACCAACCGGAGCTCGTTGACAGATTAAACATTCGCCGGTCGGCAAAACTCCAAAAACATCTTCCCTGTTTAAGAATTACTTCAGTGCCGTTCTTTGTTCTTTTCTCAGAGAAAAGCTTAACTCCAAGTCTTCCAGAGTCGCGGTTAAAGCTGATTCGAAAGACCGCCGTTTGCCAGTTTCTGTGTTTACTAGACGCATGCAAACGCAACTCGGCTGTCGTCATTATGGCCCCGCCCACCGACTCTATACACGATGTGATTGGCCCGGCAAGGGTTAGGCGTTTACAGCTCAGAAGGGTATTGAGGTGCTAGCTGTCTATGGGTGCTAGACGACACTCGCGGGCAGCAGATTAGATTTGCTGCCACTAGGGTGCGTCTAGATTTCTAGGCTATTTTGTTATACATTGAAATACAAATTTTCCTTCAATTTCATATTTTTTCCATCACTGTGTCCCCTCCATAGAAACTTACTCAGTTAACAAAAATATGTTTTAAGAATGTTTTGCAAATGTCCTCATAAAGTTATGTAGACATTATGGAAACTTTTGAATGTTCTCTGAAAATGTTAAAACAAGTAACGTTTAAAAACAGTCAAATGCCAAACTAAAATGTTTCAGAAAAAATGTAACAATATACGATTAACATTTTAGTGCTAAGGTTTTTCTGATACCTTTGAATGAACATTCTATTAACATTTATTCACAACATTGTTAGAACATTAGTCAAAGTTCTAAGAACGTTCCCTGTTAGATGGGTAGTGCCAATTTCAAGTTGGAAGCTTGTGTAAAAAAGCCAATAAATGGACAAGCTGTTAACCTGCGTGCCATTTTTCTCTATGGTATTCATCCTTGAGAGGTTGAAGTGTTATAAAAGAAAGGTCATTTTCACTAGCTCTTGGTTGTTGCTCGGATAGACAAGACAACTGCAGTGAGAAGACCCGAGGGAAGAAATCTGTGTCTGCTAGTGTGTGAGAGAGCAGAGAGAAGTAGGTGAATGTGTGAAGGAGACAAGAAAAGGGACACTTAGGTCTCTCTTTCTGCTTCCATTCTCCCTGTATCAGCAGAAAAAAAGAGGAAAAAAATGCTGGCCTCTGTTGACACAGCCCTGACCTTCCCCTCATTCTGCTCCCCCAAGTGTGAAATTGAATGCCTGCCAGAAAGAATGAGGGAAGACAGAATAGAGAGAGCAAGACAGAAAGAGAGAGGCAGAGTCGGGGAAACAGAGAAAAGGAATGGGGAAGAAAAGGGATCTGTACAAAGCTAAGAGAGAAATCCAATATCACATGAATCAAGCAGTGCTGATTGTTGCTGTGCTTTTCCATTTATGGATAGTCCTCCATATGACAACCACACCAGGGATTTTTCCTTCATGCATGCTGCTTTGTCAAGAGAATAGAATTCAAACCTATAGTGTCACAAAGATTTTGGAAGTTTAGAAGCTTGGTCAATGCGTTGTTTGTTTGACTATATTATAACTATATTCAGTGTTATAAAGAGAAAAATGTTGGATTTTTTTTGAGCTGTGCATAAAACCAAAACAATGTTAAATATGTATAATGTGAACATTACACACACACACACACACACACACACACACACACACAGACACACTTCCTACCTAAAAAAAAGATATCTATAACAAACATGTCACACCTTTGCCTCAGCACTTAAATATCCCGATTTACTTAGGAGGGTGGGAGAGAAGTAAAGTGGAGTCAGGACAGGAGGTGGGTGGTATGTAGCCTACTGTCTGTGATGTCATGGGGGGGTGTGTTGCCCATAGCCACCAGCCTCCTGCTGACTCCAGACATTTCTGTCATTCCTACGAGACCAGCTTCCATTGTGCTGCGGGGGACCTTCCATTCATTCAGCCCAGGAAAAGGGAAGGAAAAGAACAGGGAACATTGAGGGAGGGAAGAGCAGAAAAAGAAGCGGGTGGGGGTGTGATGGGGATGTTCTGACATCCTGTAGTCGTTTATGAGGTATTAAATATTCAAGAAATATTCAAGAACTGCTCAAGAATCTACAATTAGATACGTTTTTTATATAGCCTACTCAAATAAGGATACAAAATCCCTTTTAGGGTCAACAAGTAAACACTTTAGCCATGTGTGAATGAATCATATAAACTAAATGTCAATGCTATTATTATTTTATTCCTGAACTAAATTAATTAATCCTGTCGATCTAGATCTGTTCTGTATGACGTTCCCTGAATTATTATAAAAGTCCTTTGTGCATAGATTTTTCTTTTATTTAATCCCAACGCAGGTTTCACAATTTAAGAGTTTTCCCAGTACTAGCGCAACATCTAGTGGCATGTTTGTGAACAGGATTTCAAGGAGAAGGTGATAGCCTATTTTAAACTAAACAGCTACGTTCGGTCGACAGCAAATCATTTTGGCGAAAATATAGTAGAATTATTAAATTATTCAAATGTGTTTGTAAAGTTGTCTAAATTGTCCTTCTGCAGCGGGACTACTTTTCAAGGTGAACGAACTGCTTTTTTCTATTTCCAAATGTCTAAGTCACGTGACGTTATTGTTATCCCTTGGCGGTTATCAGTTGAATAAATAGTAGGCTATTTTACACAAGCTTGGTTTTGCCAGTTTTATGTCCATTGAATAAGATTTTATATAAATGTGTAAAGGATGTTATTGTAAATGATGCCCTTTAACCTGTCATGTCAATTTATACTTTGCGCGACCTCCTCTCACCGCTCCAAAGATGCTTTTTGACATGTTCTGTTGACAAGGCTAAGAAAATGTAGCCTAGCTAAACTAGTTAGAAACAGTGAAGAGTAGGCTACTTAGCTGAACCCCACAATTACCTAGCCAGGTAAGTTAGCCTATGTATGATATTAGTTGGAAATATAAGTGTCAAAACAACAAAAACGCTTACTTTTTTAAGTTTCTTGTTCTAAACTGCACAAATATAAAGACAAACGCCTTATCAACACGATGTTTCGCGATTTAAAAATGTTTATTTGTGTTCAGCTGAACAAATAAGATCATGCAATCCTAAGTTTTATGGTGATTATAAAAAAGTGTACTAAGTCTAATTCCTCAAATTTGAATTAAAAAAAATTCTGTGTCCACTAAACAATGGACTATATGTTGTTGTACTATTCTTTACAGAACATAGGATACTTATTAACAGTAGGGAGAATCAGAGCCTTTGAGTTCATATCACCTCTTTTGTTGCAGGGGCTTAAAAATTGATAGATTTTCTCAGTAAAAGACTGACCAAACAAACCCACCTTCTGTGGCTTGTCTTTCAGGGAAAGGGAAACAGGACTGGACTCATTAGCCATATATTCATCCCCATTCCTTAGCCATATACACCAAAATCCATTCTTCGGACAGACTCTTATTTTCTCCTAATGGACTCTCGGGCCATACCTAAATCCCATTCAGTCTTATCACCGACTTGGATCTCAAAGTAAAATCTCCTGCAGGAAAACCCATCCTTTCCCAGGACACAGGCAGAGGAGTCAAATCTCTCAGGGTTATTGGGAACATCTGTCCAGTTTCCACCATGACTTGCTTGTTTTCTGTCTTTAGACAGGATGAGTTTAGGGTAAGCTGTGTTAGGATCCAAAATCACATCCACTGAAACAGAAAGACCGGTAAAGTGATGAATGCATTACAAGCACCCCTGAAGTTGAAGTTTTTATTAATCCTACATTACTTACCTGCATAAAGTTTCTGTATTGAGCTCAGATCTGGCAATGGCGATGGACCCAGACCGATGCATTAGACCGTCACTTGTTTATTAATTATTCCAACTCTTTTCGTTAAGGGAGTGTGAATGCCGCTGTCTGTTTTACCCAGTGTAAAATAGATTTTGACCTCTGTCTAAACTTTGCTTGTTTTCATTTTTGATATCTCCGTCAGGGTGGCCTGCTGTGTTCTCAAAGTAACAGTCGTATTCTTTTTCTCAATCACTGAATAACTTTTAGGTACCCATTACAGAAGTGAGGGAACAGAATCTGTGTTAGTGCTGCCAATTACAAATATCCTATTGGCTGAAGGTTGTGGTGTTGGTAGAACGAGTTTGAATCCTTGAAAGACTGAAGGTTGAGATGTGAAAGTAAATGTGAAAATCACTGGAATGTTTAAATATTTCAGTGAACAACCAAACTGATGCATGCTTTATTTTAGAACTAGCAATGAGCAACATACACACCATTAGGCAGATGCAAAATGTTGCTGGCAATCAGGATTCTGACCCGAATAAAAAAAATGGAGCATATATTTAAGCAGACTTGCAATCACATTTTAAAGTGCAGTAAGCGATTTCACTGTTGATATTTGAAATCAATCCAAACAAAAATGTCCCTCCCTTCATTGCTCCGCCCCCAAAATGCATGCACATGGAATTCAAGAATGGATGTTTTTTTTATCATATCTGAAGCGAAGGTAAATAATGCTTTGCGAAAAATAAAGCGAAGATGACGTACACAAGACTATACAAGCAAGAGTTGGTTGTTAGTCGCTAGAAGCACACCAGCTCCAGACAAACAATGACACCCAAAACTGTCCTGTTACCATTAACATTACAATAACAGCATATTTTAGTTCTGTAAAACAGCAAAATCAATGTTACTCCTGTATTGAGCAGAAACTAAGTTTCTAAGGAATGCTAGTTCATATATAAATTCACCTCCACAATGCTAACTGATCTCATGGATTTTTTTCAGTTCCTTGTTGACTTTTTCCTTGAGGTAAGAGCTTTCTCCAGAGTGTCTGTGTTTAGTAGATGAGTGTTAATGTCGATGTTCGTCCAGGTCTTGACTTGTGGAGGGCTGCACATGAGTAAACCTGGAGCAATGCAGAGGAAGAGAATTGCTTTTGCTTCAGAATGAGGAATGTTGTAAAGTCATGTGAGCAGACAGAGGGACACTGACCTGGAGGAGGTGCAGGTGATCCTCAGTGAGTGAGAGCAGGCTCCAGCTCAGCGTCTCTCCTCTTTAGCTCAGCGATCTCCTGCTCCAGCTCTTCATTGAGATCTTCAGCCTGCTTCTCTGCTGCTTTCTGCTTCTGCTCCATCACCTCCAGCAGCTCAGACTGATAGCTCTCAATGGAGTGGATGAGATCAGTGAGAATTTTTACACCATTTTTCTGGTTTGGTTTAGAAAAACATTAGAGTTAAGATTTATATTAAAGAGATTGTTCACCCAGAAATGAAAATCATTGCTTACTCACCCTCAAGATGTTCCAAACCTTTCAAAGAGTTTCTTTCCTCTGCTGAACACACAAAAGAATATATTTTGGAGATAATATCCCCCTCTTTGTGGAACTCTTTGGTTACCCACAATCTTCAAAATACCTTATTTTCTGTACAACTGAAGAAAGGAATTCAGGTTTAGAACAACTTGAGGAAGAATTATTAACCATTTTAATTTTTAGGTGAACTATTGCAAGTTTTCTACAGCAACAGCCCCAAAAGGTAAGCAATCACTACAAAAAAGTCTTCATAGTTTTGAATCACTAAAACTTTACCTTGTTGGTTTTTACTGAGCTTTTTATTTCCGCAGTCTTCTTCATTCTATCCTGGATCATCCTCTTGATTTCTGCTTGTGTTTTATCCAGCTGAGCCTAAGGACAAAAAGCAGAAAAATCGTTATTTTTAGTGAATTTGTTGATTTATGACAGTTTGGTTTGATTTACAGAGAATGGTATTTACTTAAATATCATCATATAAATGTGTCGTATTTCTCACCCTCCTATCCTTACTCTCTTGTTCTATAGGGACAGTATTGTGAGTTTTGTGTCCTGCTTCAATGCAGAACAGACAGAGAAATGTCTGGTCATCTCGACAGAACATCTCCAGTGGTTTATCATGTTTCCCGCTGACACTCTTCCATGTTCTTCACGGGGTCGATCAGTGTGTGCCATTTGAGCCTTGGTGCAGTTTTGTGATTTTCCAAGTGAGTCTCACAGAATGATGTTACACATTGCAAACATGACTTGACTGCCTTTAGTTTTTTAGTTTTGATTAGGCATCACACATAACATTAGGTTTGTTTGGGCTTTTTTGCATCTTCATATGGTCAACCACCTCTAAAGTTTTTGCTTCGGATTAGTCCATAAAACTGAGCACCTTTCAATACAGGCACAGAAGCTGTGTTTATTTTAGTAGTGAGTAACTTCTGTTATGGCTCTTGATTTGCCTCTCAAAATTTTTCAACAATTTCAACTGCATGCTCTACAGTATTAACTTTTTAAGGTGTATTTTATCCGATAAAATAATTCAAGATCCTAATGTTGCCCCCCCCCCCCCCCCAAAAAAAAGCAATTAATTTCAGTTTCAATTATTGCAATGAACATTTTATTATGTTGAATCAAATACAATATGTATTAAATAATCTTAATTTAACAATATACACCATTGGACTACTGCTTTCTCTGCATTATCCTAAAATTTCCTATGATTAATGTATTTAATAAAAATGAGTGTATCTACCAATAACAAAACCTTATTATGAACACCGATTTCTCATATGAAAAATATTCCTCTCACCTGTCTGTTAGTGTTGCCTCTATCTTTCAGGAGAAAATGCACAGCAGAAAATTTGCCCGTGTTATTTAAAACCAAAGATTGAAGAAAGTTCAGTAAAGATAAGGTTATTAAGATTATATAGTTTCAGCTTCACTTTGTTGTAAAGGTGTGTGCTAAATCTAAGTTTACATCAATCAATCAATCAACTTTATTTATATAGCGCTTTTACAATCACGATTGTGTCAAAGCAGCTTCACAGTGTCAAACAGGATAATATTGCGACAAAATTAGATTTGGCTGTACAGTCGTACTGGAGAAAACAGTGATGTTATCAGCTTATTTTAATTTATCATATAGCGACAATGTTGGCAGATCAGTATTATAGTTTATAGAATTAAATAAGACCTAATTCATAGATTTTATTTGTATAATAAGTTGAATAACTTTAATCATATTTTTAGTGTCCCCAACTGAGCAAGCCAAGCCAAAGGCGACAGTGGCAAGGAACCAAAACTCCATCAGGGCGTGATGGAGAAAAATAAACCTTGGGAGAAACCAGACTCAGTCGGGGTGCCAGTTCTCCTCTGGCCTATTAACACACCGTGTAAGATTATTACTCTGGCAACCTTACAGGTCGGAAATCATATTAGATCGGATTATTCAAAATTTTCAGGGTATCACGGAAGAGACAGATTTATTTAGGATGGGGCGTCAATTACACAAGAGTATGAATACATGAAAGATCGGAATTATTGCGCCGAAGACGGGTTTGAGCATGTCGTGCCAGTGAGGCAAATTCAGAGGAGACACCATTTGACACGGCTCAGCAGACACTCCAGGATGCGTTGGTCATGTCCAGGCAGGTCCACCATCCGATCCGGACAGGGCCCAGATCCGGGATAAACCTCGGGATAAACAGAGAGACTAACATTAGCGTAGATGCCACTCTTTTTATGATGTAACGAGTACATCAGGTGTTATGGGAAGTGTTCCCGGTTCCGGCTGACCTAGTTAATGCAGCCTAACAATCAGTCAATTGATCTGAATAATGAGAGTTAATAATGTTCTGTGTGTATGCCATAGTAAAGAGATGTGTTTTTAGTCTAGATTTAAACTGACAGAGTGTGTCTGCTTCCCGAACAATGCTAGGAAGACTATTCCACAATTTAGGAGCTAAATAGGAAAATGATCGACCGCCTGCAGTTGATTTAGATATTCTAGGTATTATCAACTGGCCAGAGTTTAGAGACCGCAATCGACGTGATGGGGTATAATGCGTTAAGAGCTCGCTTATGTACCGGGGAGCTAAACTATTTAGTGCTTTGTAAGTAATAAGCAAGATTTTAAAATGTATGCGATGTTTAATAGGGAGCCAGTGCAGTGTTGACAGAACTGGACTAATATGATCATACTTCCTGGTTCTAGTAAGAACTCTAGCTGCTGCATTTTGGACTAGCTGGAGTTTGTTTATTAAGCGAGCAGGGCAACCACCCAGTAGAGCATTACAATAATCTAGCCTTGAGCTCATGAACGCATGTACTAACTGTTCAGCATTTTGCATTGAAAGCATGTGCCGTAATTTAGATATATTTTTAAGATGATAGAATGCGGTTTTACAGATGCTAGAAACGTGGCTTTCAAATGAAAGATTGGTATCAAAGAGCACACCCAGGTTCCTCACTGACGACGAGGGCTTGACAGAGCAGTCATCAAGTGTTAGACAGTATTCTCGGTTACTACTTGTGGAGCTTTTCTGTCCAATAATTAAAAATTCAGTTTTATCTGAATTAAGTTGCAGAAAATTACTATTCATCCAATTTTTTATATCAGCTATGCATTCTGTTAATCTTGTGAATTGGTAGGTTTCGTCAGGGCGTGAGGAAATATAGAGCTGAGTATCGTCAGCATAACAATGAAAACTAACGCCATGCTTCTTAATGATATCTCCCAGTGGTAGCATATACAGGGTGAAAAGCAACGGTCCTAACACTGAGCCTTGCGGTACCCCATACTGAACTTGTGATCGGTGTGACATCTCTTCATTTACTGCTACAAACTGATAACGGTCAGATAAGTACGATTTAAACCATGCCAAAGCAGTTCCACTAACGCCAACATAATTTTCGATTCTATTCAGAAGAATATTGTGATCGATAGTATCAAATGCAGCGCTAAGATCGAGTAACACTAATAGAGAGATACAACCACGATCAGATGATAAGAGTAAATCATTTGTAACTCTAATTAGAGCAGTCTCAGTGCTATGATATGGTCTAAATCCTGACTGGAAATCCTCACATATACCATTTCTTTCTAAAAAAGAACATAATTGTGAAGACACGGCCTTTTCTAGTATTTTTGACAGAAAGGGTAGATTCGAGATTGGCCTGTAATTGACTAATTCATTAGGATCAAGTTGCGTTTTTTTAATAAGTGGTTTAATTATAGCCAACTTAAAAGTTTTCGGTACATATCCTAATGTCAAAGATGAATTAATGATATTAAGCAGAGGATCTATGACCTCTGGAAGTATCTCTTTTAATAGCCTAGTCGGTATAGGGTCAAGCATACATGTTGTTGATTTTGATGATTTTACAAGTTTAGCCAGTTCTTCTCCTCCTATAGCAGTGAATGAGTGTAATTTTTCCTCAGTGACCCTGCAGTGCTCTGTCTGAAGTGATACTGTAATAGACGGCTGCATGGTTATAATTTTATTCCTAATATTATCAATCTTACTAGTAAAGAAGTTCATAAAGTCATTACTGCTGTGTTGTTTACAAACATCAGAAGCTGAAGCTTTATTTTTTGATAATTTAGCCACTGTATCGAATAAATACTTAGGGTTGTGTTTGTTTTCTTCTAAAAGAGATGAGAAATAAGCAGATCTAGCAGTTTTTATGGCCTTTCTGTATGCAATCATGCTCTCTTTCCACAAATTGCGAAAAACCTCTAGTTTTGTTTTCTTCCAGCTGCGCTCCATTTTCCTGGCTGCTGTTTTAAGGGCCCGAGTGTGCTCGTTGTACCACGGCGTTGGATTATTTGCTTTAATCTTCTTTAAGCGCCGGGGAGCAACTATGTCTAAAGTGCTAGTAAGGAGAGAGTCAATAGTTTCGGTTGCAGCATCAAGTTCATCTTGGCTATCTGTAATGCTGAGGAAATGGAACTGATGAGGAAGATTATGTACAAAGCAATCTTTAGTCGCAGCGGTTATCGTCCTGCCATATTTGAAGCGAGGGGATGGCTTTGCAGCCTTAGGTAAATTAAGTATACATGATATTAGGTAATGATCTGAGATGTCATCGCTCTGCTGCAGAATTTTAACAGTATCAACATTTATTCCATGTGACATTATTAGATCTAAAGTATGATTAAGGCGATGAGTGGGTCCCGATACGTGTTGTCTAACTCCAATAGAGTTTAGAATGTCTCTAAATGCATATCCCAATGCGTCTTTTTCATTGTCTACGTGGATATTAAAATCCCCAACAATTAGTACTTTATCTACAGCTAATACTAACTCCGATACAAAACCAGCAAATTCTTTGATAAAGTCTGTATTGTGCCCTGGTGGCCTGTAGACAGTAGCCAACACAAATGTCAGACGGGATTTATCATTTACACTACACAGTGTTACATAAAGCACCAAAACTTCAAAGGAATTATATTTGAAACTAGACTTCTGAGTAATACTGAAAATATTATTATAAATTACAGCCACACCTCCCCCTTTACCTTTCAGACGTGGCTCATGTTTGTAACAATAATCTCGGGGGGTGCACTCATTTAAAGTAATGTAATCGTCAGGTTTTAGCCAGGTTTCTGTCAAACACAGCACATCTAAGTTATGATCTATAATCATATCATTGACAACAAGCGTTTTTGGCGAAAGGGATCGAATATTCAGCAACCCAAGCTTTATCAATTGTTCATCCGTATTATATCTGTTGTTTATTTGTTGGACATCAATTAAATTTTTACTGTTGAATGGTTTTGATGGTTTTTTGTATTTACTAATTCGGGGAACAGACACAGTCTCTATGTGATAATATCTAGGTGAAAGAGTCTCTATGTGCTGGGATTTAGCTGACTTTGGTGACGTGAGACAGCTAGCAGACGGTTGGTTTAGCCAGTTTGTCTGCTTCCTGACCTGGGCCCCAGTGAGTCAAGGTTTAGCTCTAAGACTATGTGCCAAATTACTAGAGAGAAGAGCAGCACCAGCCCAGGAGGGATGAATGCCGTCCATCTTCAACAGGTCAGGTCTGCCCCAAAAACTTTTCCAATTGTCTATGAACCCTATGTTATTTTGCAGACACCACTTAGACAACCAGCCATTGAGTGATGATAATCTGCTAACTATTTCATCACTCCTTTTCGCGGGGAGAGGACCAGAGAAATATACGGCTCTTGACATCGTACTTGCGAGTTTACACACCTCTTTAATGTTAATTTTGGTGATCTCCGACTGGCGAAGTCGAACATCATTAGTGCCAACGTGAATAATAATCTTAGAGAATTTACGATTAGCTTTAGCCAGCACTTTTAAATTTGCTTTGATGTCAGGCGCTCTGGCTCCCGGTAAACATGTGACTATGGTGGCTGGTGTCTCTATTTTCACATTCCGTGTAATAGAATCGCCAATAACTAGGGCACTTTCAACAGGATCCTCAGTGGGTGCGTCACTGAGTGGGGAGAACCTGTTTGATGTTCTAATCGGAACGGAAGAGTGGTTTTTTGATCCGCGACTATGCTTTCTCATCGTCACCCAGCCCTGCTGCGCGGGCTCAGCCGGAACCAAACAATGAGTGTTCACTAAGCTAGTCGCATCCAAAGCAGTATCTAAAGCTGTTACATTCTCACTACTCTCACATAAAGCTTGGATGCGTGTCTCTAAATCTGAAATCTTCTCCGTCAGCCTGATTAATTCCTTACATTTATCACATGTGAAGCCCTGTTCGCCAACGGAGATAGATATGCTAAACATGTAGCATGCAGTGCAAGTGACAATGACAGGAGAAGAAGACATGGCTTACCGTATTTGTTGATGAATCCAAAACTTACCACAGTTGTCTGATGGAGTCTTTTTAATAATCCAACTCACCACAGTTGTCTATAGAACTCAGAAAACAGGAGACCTGGATGCTGGGATGGAAAGCTACCAGGCTAGCGAAAAGCTAACGTGTGGTAGTGATTTAGATTAAAAGCTAGTAATGTCAAATTTAAATTGATAGGCTATATTAAACACTATATGGTGATGAGTAAGTTATATTTAGCAGTGTAAATTACAAAGAAAATATATCAAATAGAGATTCAAACACAGCTATACAGAGCTACAAACACTGTGGTGGCAGCAGCAGCAGGCAGACAGACAGGAGCAATCGATGCTCCTCGATTGGCTCGATCATACTATCATCCCAAATGTCAGCAGGCCTATGCTTTTATCTATTCCTTTGTTGTGCTTTTTGCTGGAGGTGCATTCTGGTAGTAACAATACAATATGTGCAGAGCAGTGTCTTATTTTTTTTTGGTAGGCCTTTGTGGTATGTAGTACGGTGCAAGAAAACACTGGAAAAGAGGGGAAACGGACTCATTCATTCGTGTTGCCAGATCTTGCTAGACAAAACAGCTAAATAAATCCAAATGCTTTGTTTGATCATGCCAAAATGTTAGATCGGATGGATCTCCATGTCGGAAATATTAGATATCAGAAGCTATATTAGATTCAACCCCCGACGCCGAATCCCTGCCAGAAAATATCTGTCTTCTATCAGCCTGAGAGTTTGACTGAGAAAGCCAGGGAAGAGCAGCATCAGGAGACAAGGTGATGATGATAAAATAGCAGAGTTTGAGTAATAGCATGCAAATGGCTCAATGCTCAGATTTCATCTGGATGTTTCAATGCTCAAATGTTATTATACCGAGAGTAAAATAATGGAAAATTACTGCTTCACAACATGGTCATGTGACATTAAAAACCTTGAAATGGAGACATTCTCTTATTTGTGGAGACAAACATCTATTTAAACCACACGATCAAGATTTAAAGTAATATAAAAACAAATGAATAATAATAAAATGATAAATTATGCAAATCAAAGAAGAAAAGTATGAATAAATGAAGGACAACTAGTCTACATAAAAGACGCAAATTAAATTAAATCATATAAAAATAAATAACAAGTAACATATAAAAAGTAAATAAAACAACACAGATATATGATTGCTCTCTTAAAATACCTTGACCTTGACCTTAACTCCATGAACATCATCGTTTTATAAGCCACAAACAAACAGGGCCAAAATGGTTATAATAAGAGGACGTGGAAACATTTTAAAGTCACCATGAAATAAAAATGGACAATTCTTTTTTCTTTTATGGCGTATTGCAGTATTTATTATAAATCATTACTTTTTTAAAATTCATGTGTCTATGTATTATTTAATCAAATGATTTCCCCTCCCTCTTGCATCATCATCTCTTCTCTGATGATGTGTTCACTGGGGCGAGGGCGGGACAGCCTGTCACTCACATGACATGACAATAATAGCATAACAACAACAATAAAACAATCGAATCAATTCCCAGTGAAAAAAATCTAGTCCTGCCCTACATTTCAACTTGTTCGAGAAGCCGTTTCACATGGATATATCACAAAAGAGAAGAAAATACTATCACAACTTCAGCCTTCCAATACAAAACACAATGCCTTTGTTTATGATGGTTTAGTTAAAATTGCAGATTATAAATCATTGGTCACTGCAATATTATTTGGGTCAAAAAGACCAGATATTGCACACTTGAGATGCCAGAACATTGTTATGGTTACAATTTTGAGATGTACATGTAGCATGATATAGGGGATTTACTCTTTAAAACTGTATTTAATTTCAGTTGTCACTCCTGAAACGTTACAATGTGTAGCTACATAGCTATATACTAAATAATTAAGAAAAATGAAAAAAAAAAAAACTAAATTACTACACTAATGTAGCATTGTCTTACCAATAATGTATTTGTTTCCTGTGGCTCTACAGAAGACAAGCAGTTTGGAGAATGGATGGATGGCTTTGTGTTTGTAAGAAATGTTTATCTACTCAAATTCAATTGTTTAAATCTGAATCACATTCTTAACTGTGTCAGGAAAATGAAAAGATTTGGGTGGATGTTTTTGGTTATTGGCATGCATGACCAAAATTGTAAGTATATTACCTTACTAAAAAAATATAGATTTATATTATGAACAATAATTGATTGGCCTAATGGTATTCCTGTCATGTTAAAATGTATTTATAAAGAGATCTCCATTGCTTTTTATAGAAAAGGTTTAATTGAGACAGACAGCAGCAGAAGTGAACTTCCCAAAACTTGTGACTCAGTTGCTTTAACAGGTGCTGACCAAAAGCATCCTGTGCCTTTAAGAGGAGCTGCAGTCTGTGATTGAAAGGACAGTGTGTGTGTGTGTGTATGAGTCAGACTCGGGGCATTAGAGCCAGTGTGTGTGAGTGTGTGCAAGCTGCCAGGAAGCGGAGCAGCAACCACACCAGCTACAGTCCCATCAGACCGCTGTCCTGTGCAGTTTGTTGTTGCAGATCTTTTCTGTTTTTCTTTCTACCTATTTCTCTCTACTCTTTTCCTCCTCTCATCTCTTTTCATTTTCTAGTCTTGGAGTGAAAATCAGAGTTATTATTTTGGACTTATTTAGGATCCTGACACACCTCCAGGGGTCCATCTCTGTGTGGGACCACAGTGTGCCATACTGTGACTCACAAGTGTGTTACCACCGGATCCCGCTGTAACCACTGTCCACCCATGCTGCGTGTGTTTATCCTGTGCGCCCAAAATGTGCTGACGCATGACGATGACATTAGCGATGCCTACTGCACCGTCACTTATGAAGGTAAGAGCCCGAACAGGGTAAATGAGTTCGAGGTTTTATACAAAATGCTGTATGTTTGCGTAGAATACCACTTTCTTTTCTGCACAATCACGGTCATTCTCTCTCTTCCACCGCCTTGTTGCCAGTCTTCCTACTTTCCACATTCCATCAAGCAAGCTATTATTGGAAAAGCAGTGGCAATCTCTCTCGTGTATATTTATGGGTGTCCTGTTGCACTTGGAATATGTGTGTTTGAATGAGTGCTGCAGAGCTGCTCTGTTTTTCTAAGAGATGCCATGTCATCACAGTTTGGTTCAATGTGGGGCTCCTCTTTGCTTAATGTTCAAAGCTTTTAGGGGCCCATAATTCATAAGATGGCTCAGAGAGGCTTCCCTTGTGTCACCCAGGTGTTCTGTTGAATAGCTTCTTTTTTTTCCTTGTTCTTTTTTTGTAAATATCTTGAAATTATACTATTTCACGCAACCTTCTTTTTTGAAAATCTTACCAAACTTTTACCAAATGTTAGCAACCTTTCTATTCCTGGCTCATCAGTCTGTGTAAATATTTGATCTTAATCAAGTATTTCAGTACATTGACCTGAAGTTTGCTGAATGTTTATCTCCGTCACAGACACGAGTCGGAGTTCACTCATGCTCGGGGGTTTATAGCCTCTGTGTTTCTTAGAGAATGCAGTTTGTTTGCTCAATAGAGGGCTTGTCGTTGTAGTCATGAGGCAATCGTAGCCCAGCAGACACAATCAGAGATAGCTATGCTAAAGTGCTACAGTAAATCACGATATTAGATCAATACGATATAGCATTACATTCCATTACATCCATTCAGTGGTGTGTTTTAGAATAACTTAAGCCATTATGAGAGAATAGTCAAGTGTTCAGTTTTACTGCAATGATTCATGCTATTTTGTTACTGCATCTTTTATTGCTGAGGTTTTGGAAGATATATCGATCTATTCGAATACAGAAATCTAAATACTAGTAACCCATGTTTTCACTAAATCTCCTGTACACCATTCATATATCTTGTGTCTTAACACTGCCAAGTTAAGGCTAGTCTGTGCCTGCTCAAAATGCAGCGTAAAGATGCGATGTCAGGCTAAAAATGATGCCTTCTCTGACCCATCTCAACATCTATAATGAAAGTATACAGTTTTTGCTGTGTAAATCCATTTATGCCAACTCATTAAACAGCAGGTAAGATGTGAATGCCACCTCAGAAGCCCTTTTGTGGCACCTTTGCATTATAAATTTAGCATAACATCTCAATCCATTTCAGCATTTGTTTATGGATGGATGATGTAAGCTCAATGTAAAAGTGTGTAGGCTAGCATGACTAAAGTGTATTCCAGTTTGTGCTATTGATTGGACAAATAGAGAGTCTCTTCCTAAACGTACTCTTTGCTCTGTCAGGCTAATTAGGAGGCTTGATATTTTGTGCAAAAGTGTTTTTTCTTCTTCAGCTAAATCAACTTATTTGTCTCTGCATATTAAGGATAGTTGAATGTATTTTAACGAAACAAGCTTTAAGATTCAGAGAGATGCATATTCAGGTTTCAGTAACTGACTGAGTCATGCAGTAGGTGGTGCTCCTCGCCTGGAAACGTCAGCTAACTATCGAGCCTACACTGAGCCCATAGAAACTCTTGAAGGAGACTCACATAATATATTAACTCTTTATAATAAACTAATGTGCGCAAGTCCCTAAATTAATGGATTTTAGTATTTATGTAGGCTATTACAGGCACCATTAAATCCCCAAATACCTTTCCCGAATTGTTATAAAATGCTGTTCATATGCACGTATATTATAAACTGTAAGAGATTTTATATTCTTTAAGGTTTTAATAAGTAAAGGTAATATAGTAAGAGAGAAAAACGTAGATGAGTAGAGAGAAGTACAAGCAGCAGGAAATGTTTAAATTTCCTCTTGAGTTATGGGCAGGGTCACTGGAGAGGAAAGTGTGGTCCAGGGTAAGCTTGGCTCCATAAGTTCCTACATGACAGTCTCTGTGTACGCATGTAAGAAGCGCTTGCAAGGGAAGGTCGTGAGACTCGTTTATAAATTCAGACGCCTTATCAAGGAAGCAGGCAGAAATTGATTTTCTCAGGATAGTGGTGGTGATACATTCCATTCTGGACATCACGCTTATCCTCAGCTTTTGGACCTGAAGATCACGAGGCGTTTATCTTGCAGAGGTCTTTGCTCCTGTTCTGCGGTCTGATGGTAGTTTGGCCTGTTTTTTTGTTGGAGAGTTTGGACATCAAGGCAGCATGTTGAGGTGTTTGCTACAGAGGGCAACCAACCTGAGAAATGTAGAAAAGGGGGAGAGGCATAGTGACCCACTTGCTAGCATCACATTCAGAGGTAAGGGTTGACAGCAAAAATGTGATTGGCAGGCTTTTTGAGGGCATGACAAAGTAAGATCTTCAGATTTCAGTCTTTGAGACTCTTGGGTAGATTGATGCTAATTGTGGTTGCTTAAGTTAAATTATCAGGAACCTAAATTTCAAACCGGAATAGGAACATGAGAGCAGAACTTTGGCAGTGTTCACCTTTATTAACAAATGAATGATTAAATCATGTTTAGTTATAGTTAGAATGACCTTTTTGACGGGTCACTGTGACATTGATTGTTGACAGCAGATTTCAAGTGACGAGTGTTTTGATAACTTTACTCTAGATGGATCAATAGATCATTACAGTCAATAGCAGTGATGTCATTATATCACTGGAAAATGCTAGCTAGATAATCTTGTGGATTTCTGGATTGATCTGAGCTCTGTTAATAACTGAATAAGCTCTTACTTTGAATGAATGAATGTGAAGGATACTAGTTTTAGACTACCTCGCAAACTGAGTGGCAGTTCCTCTCATTGTTACATGCTTCCTGTTCCAGCACAGGGATGTACAGGAACATGCGTTAGTGACTGTGTGGGATTGATGAGCTTTAAGTGTTTTTGTATTTTGAGTTGCCATGGGAACAAAATCCTTTCTTCAATTTCTTTCGTGTATCATGATCCCATTTGATTCTCAGTTATTACAAAACAACAAAATCAAATGATTATAATTAAATTCCTGAAGTTCATTTAGTTATTTTTTTGATATGCTTTTACAGGATGCTCAGAGAAACAATGCAGTTCCTGCCTGTGTTATTTAGCAGATCATTGGTGATCATTATCTTGGCAAACCGTTTTCGTCAATATAAAGGAAAACAGCAATTTTCTGAATTTTATTTGGATATATCTGTATTGTGTGACAGATATATAATGTTACAAATAAAGCTGTATAATTGCAGCGTTTATTTGGTTATATATCTGGCTATATATTCATTCATTCGGTTCAGTATTATTTTAGCATTATTTATTATTATATTGTTCATTAATGTTTTTATTTTAGTGTCCTTTTAATTTTAGTCTATAGTTTCAGTAATTTTACCACTTGCATGTAATTTAAAAAAATTCTATTTAACCTTATATTTATTTCATTTTACTTTATTTCAATTAACAAAAAACAAAATACTTTTGTTCTAGTTAACAAGTTTTAGTTAACATTAAAGTTCACTCAAAAATGAAAATTCTGTCATTAATTAGCCACCCCATATATCTTTCCAAAACTGTAAGAATTCCGTTCATCTTCGGAAAACAAATAAAGATATTTTTAATGAAATCTGATGTGTTTCTGTACTTGCACGGACAGCCTATGCACATATGCATTAAAATTTTGTAAATAAAGGGGGATTTCTTTTTTTCCCCCGCAAACAAAGCACTTGTGACGCTTCATAAAATTGAGGATGTGATACTTTAATTCATGTGGATTACTTTAATGCATTTTCTACCAGGCTTGTGCACAATTCAGAATTGAATTGAGAATGACTCCTAAATTCCAATTCAATTCTTGCATTTGAATTGAATTTGAATTGATGTCAAAAACAGGATGTAGAATTTCAATTCGAATTTGAATTAAAGGAAGCAGAATTGAAATTCAAGAAAAATTCATAGAAATTCATATAGATGTCTATCTTGCCATAGCAGCTTCATCTGCACGCATTGAGAGAATCTTTACGGTCAGAACGGTGCAGACTCAGTGATAAAACATTTGAGGAGTGATTGAGAATTAGATACAGCAGTGTTGCTCAGTGAGTTTTGCAGTGAGTTTTCCTCTGGGGGTTAGTCAATTCAATTCAAATTCCAATTCATGAATTGAATGGCCAATTCTGAAAATCTGAATTTAGCACAAGCCTGTTCTTTACTATTTTTCTGGGGCTTGAAATTGGTTGTTGCGCAGGCTGTCAATGTAGGGGAAAAAAACTCAGATTTCATCAAAAAGATATTAATTTGTGTTCTGAAGATGAACCAAATGTCCTACAGGTTTGGAAAGATAAGAGGATGAGTACTTAACATTACATATTTTTATTTTTTTAAATAAAAATTTAGTTGGAAAGTTTTTTTAAACCCCCCTTTCCATGCACGTTATGTCATACTTTGTCTTATAACAGTTGTGAACTTCCTCTCCGTATCATTAATGAGGGTCATCTCTTTTTCCAACTCTTTGTTACGTGATGTAAAGATTTCCCCTCATTCTGTCAGAAACAGATACTGAGTCACTCTATCCACTCTATAAACAATGACTCCAAACAATTGAAGGAAAATTAGATTTTCTGGCCTTTATTCTGAGTTGAACAATTAGCTCACTACTTTAGGGCTTGTAGTTGTGACATATTTCAGAGTCACATTTTTTTATTTGGTTTTTCCATTTACTTTGTTCTAATAATACTGTAAATATGTGTCTTTTAGATTTTACTTTCAGACTATTTTCATGCTAATATACTAACTAGTCTGATTGCATTTTAATCAGAACAATCTTGTGCTTTCTTAATGTGTGTGTGTCTGATTGCATTCTAATCAGAACAATCTTGTGCTTTTTTAATTATGTGTGTGTGTACAGTGTGTCTTCCGGTGTATGTGAATGTTAGGGATAGGGGATGGAAGACATAACGTAGCTGCAGTAAGTGTTTTTTTCCTCAGGCATGGTATCAAATACCATCTCCATTTATAGACATCACAGACGTAAATTAACCTCCTGGTCCAACTGCCAGAGTCCTTAGTTTGAGCTCTGAGTAAGCAACAATATATGCAGACTGCGCAAGAGAGAAAGAAACCGAATGAGACTTTGTACAGAGAAACATAGATTGTTGGCATTGCTGACAACCAACTTTGTACGACTAACAAAATGGCAAATCTGAAATGGTATGAGTATCTTTTGCATCTAGACATCTAGATTATGTTTAATACAAACTAGTATTGTAACAAACACTATTGTAACTATTTTATTTAAATAAAAATAAAAATAAAAGTTTAAAGTTTTCTATTTATAGTTTCAATAAATTAATATATTTAAATGCTATTCATGAGTAAATAATACAGTAAAACATTAGCATGTAGCCTTTATATATTTAATTTAAAATATTTAAATAAGTAAACATTGCATTAAAAAATTAAATAAAACGGTAGCAATAAAATGAAAAAAACAACAATAGATAACAGAAAAGTGGCAGGTCTTGTTGAATAGACTGCAAGACACAATACACAGATCTGTTCTGATTTTTTTTAGCAGTCTCTGACTAACTTAAAGGCACACTTGAAAAAAAAAAAAAAATTAACACAATTTATAAATCATTCTTTCAAACCACGTTTTGTCCTACCCTGTTTCACTATGGTAAGCCTATAAGTGAGGACATTTTAGACCTAACAGGTTGGTTTTCACGGGAAATTGCGTACATCCATAAACAGAGAAAATTTACTCTGATTACTTCAACGCTTGTATGGTCTGGGAGTGGCATAGTTGTCACAACGAGTGAGAAAGGTTGACGCGTTAATGGAGCGTGGTGATTCTAGAACAGAATCAGCCATTTAAAAAAAAAAACCTGAATAGAAAGTCTGCGGGAAAAAAGAGAGCGAAATATAGCAATGTTGAAATGTTGAAGAATCAACATTAGCTTGGCTTCTTGAAGATGACGGGAACTGAGGGATTTGAAATGTTTTAAAAGTGATCTGGAGATGCCGTTTTTATTACGGCACAAGGTATTTTATTGAACAGATCAATTTCCATATCTAGCTCTAACAGAGTTCATTGTAAAGCATTTCTGTGAACGGTCATTACTATTATGGTTTGTTGTTGCGCTGTGCTGGAATTAATTTTTAAGGAAGTACTGTGTCTATTAACCAGCAGCCATATCACCCTGTAGCCCAAGACTGGTTTCCCACTGTAGCTAAGCAGGGCTGAGCCTGGTCAGTACCTGGATGGGAGACCAACTGGGAAAACCAGGTTGCTGCTGGTAGAGGTGTTAGTGAGGCCAGCAGGGGGGGCTCACCCTGTGGTCTGTGTGGGTCCTAACGCCCCAGTATAGCGATGGGGACACTATACTGACAAAGAGCACCGTCTTTCGGATGAGACGTTAAACTGATGTCGTGACTTTCTGTGGTCGTTAAAAATCCCAGGATGGCCTTCGGAAAACGAGTAGGGGTGTAACCCCGGCATCCTGGCTAAATTTGCCCATTGGCCTCTGTCCTTCATGGCCTCCTAATCATCCCCCTCTCCTGATTGGCTTCATCACTCGGTCTCCTCTCCACCAATCAGCTGGTGTGTGGTGAGTGTTCTAGCGCAATATGGTGCCGTCGCATCATCCAGGTGGATGCTCCACATTGGTGGTGGTTGAGGAGATTCCCCACTTCAATGTAAAGCGCTTTGTGTACCTTGAAAAAGCACTATATAAATCGAACACATTATTAATGGGTATAGTTACAGTAACAACTTCAGCTAGTCAGCTTGAGATCCTTTTCCTGTAAACTGGTTATATCTCCTAGTAGTGAATGTTTTTGTAGGATAACCATATTAATCCGCACAGTCATGCAGAGGCGAAGCACAACCCAAATAATGTTCTTCCACAAAATTCATGGAGTTTAGCTTTTTTAACTACTACAAGGTAAACCATTAAACACCTATGATTGGCCATTGAATTTGCACACTCAACAAAGATTTCTGTGATTGGCTACAATGCAACACATTGTAAATGGAAACCTTTTTCACGCTATCAAAAGAACGCTCATTCTATGGCTGGTGGAATTGGCATATACAATTATGGTCTCACTTTCGAAAAATATATTTTAAATAGTTACAATTGTATTTCACAAGTCATAATTATAATTTGACTAGTCAGAATGATAATTGGAGATCTACAATTATTATTGATCTAGTAAGATATTCAATTGTAGATATCTCTAAATACGTTTTGACTATTCTAAAAATGATTTATCTACAGATTTATTTAGAGAAATCTGTAATGACTCATGAATAATGAGTAAAGAACAATGGAATTATACACCAAAATGTGAAATAAGCACGTGACTGACAGATATAGTGCTTCATAATCAAGATATAATCAAATTTAAGTTAAAGGCTTAATTTAAAAAAAGATTTCAAGTTAATAAAAGTTTAACTGATATTAACAATGTACTGATGACATTGATTAGTACTATATGGAGTGTGCCTTCTGTGGATTGACTCGTTACTAAAAGTACTGCAGTTTTTAATTTGACTTGGTACCGAAGTATATGTATTTAGACTGCATCTCAGTCTTGTTGTTTTTTACTCATACTTATTAAAGGCATGGTTTCCTGGCAATTTCTCAGATTCTATCCACCCATCGACTAGAATCTGATGTGTGCACACCAAATAAAGCCCAAGACTTTGAGGGTCAGATGGTTACAGACATTTCAGCCAGTTTCCATAACATTCAGTTCGAGGATGTCATACCATGCCAGCATTTGCCTTTTTCCTCAATCTTTTGTTGTCCTCTTCTTGCTCCAGGTCTATTTCAGGATTGCGAAGAGGAGCTTGTTTTTGCTTTATTCACACCTCTTGACATCTACAATCAAAACAGGAAGATAAACAGAGCTCTTTCCTAAAACACTTAATAGCGTGACAGACTTGTGGTGATTTGTATGGATACAATGGATAAGCCATACTATTGGTAGCCTACTTGTTTGTGCATGCGACTACTGTATGTAGCAAGAAGGATCAAAACACCTTGACAATGTGTACCTGCTCATTAGATCAACTATAAATTGTCCTTCACCCATTCAGGCTCAATGTCAAGCCTAATCTGTGTCCCTGTGGAAATCTTTCATCTGTATTTGTCAGGTGGAAGTTAGTACCCATTGTCCATCTTCCTCTCACAGAAACATTTTCATCATAGATTTATTGGAGGCTTGCCACTGCTGAAAATTACGTCAGATACATTGTCCTCATATGGCCCTATCTGAAAAGATGTTTCCCTGATCACATAGTTTTTCAAATCATTCTTTTATTTTGAAACTCAGCGGTAGTGTGTATCTCATGAAAAACTCACACATGACAATTACACCAATTGTACTCTTCCTTTTTTCATCTTCTTGTAGGGACAAAAAAGAAGACCAAAGTCATCAAGAATAATGTCAATCCTGTCTGGAATGAGGTTGGTTAATTACTTCTTTCATCTAACTAATATTAATTAACCAATAATATTTGTTGTTACCATAATAAGCATTATAAATGCTTTCCAAATCATTATTTTGTCCCTTTTCATCATTCCCTTTTCTTTCTTCCAGGGCTTTGAGTGGGACTTAAAGGGAGTTCCTTTAGATTCTGGAGCAGAGCTTCATGTTGTTGTCAAAGACCATGAGAAAATGGGCAGGAATAGGTAAGCTCTCTCTCTCTCTCTCTCTCTCTCTCTCTCTCTCTCTCTCTCTCTCTCTCTCTCTCTCGCTCTCGCTCTCGCTCTCGCTCTCGCTCTCTCTCTTGCTCTCGCTCTCAACTTCTCTGCCGACATTAAACAATTGCTTAACAATTCATTTGGGAAAGCTGTAGAATTTATGGAATGCGCCATTGTTTAAATGACTAGTGGCATCAGTGCGGAATGTGGTAAACAGCCACACAATTTTCCCATTTCCTCATCATGACCAGCAGTGGTTGGTTCCTAACTGGCCTTTTGCTTTATCGAATCCCCACGAAATTAGGCTAATATAGTACATATCAAATCACAGCTTGTACATTTATAAAGGCAGTAAATGTCACCCTAATAAGTGTCTTAAGTCTATTGTTTATTACATTACTACAGTCTCCCACTCTGACATTTTACATTTTGCAATATAACTTATTCTCACCAAGGGTGCATTTATTTGTTCAAAAATACAGCAAATACAGTAATGTTGTGTTAAATAACTGTTTTCTATTTTTAAGATGTAGTTTCATCCTGTGACTGCAAAGGAAAATTGGTCTTTTTTTTATTTTATTATTCTTATTTTGTGCTCAAGAAATATTTCCTATTATTATCATGTTGTGTTGCTTAATATTTTTTTGAAACCGCGTTACATTTTCTTCAGGATTCTTCGATGAATAGAAAATCAGTAAATGGTTAGTGAATACTATATTAGCATTTTGGGTGAAATATTGTTACTTTAATGATGGAATAAAGTAATAGGAGAAGGGTGGAAGGAGAGGAAGGAAAAGCCAATTGGATGGAGGGGGATGCCCACAGGAAGTGAGTCAGGGCAGTTTGTCATGCCTTCTCTTTCCTTTCAAACCTTATCTGAGCCTCAGAAAGCAACTGAAGAAATGCAATTTTTAGAAAAGCTGGCCAGACAGTGAAAAATCTGTCATTCAGGGTCAGATGACTAGTCGTATGTCAAAATTGTTTTGGCTTTAGTGTGTATTTTTATTTCTTGGCATCAGATTGTGAATCCTCATCTTTAAATAGCATGTCAGGTTTTAAAATACCCCTTTGTATATCTTCACAGGTTTCTGGGGGAGTGTCGAGTAGCTCTTCGAGATGTGCTCAACTCTCCAAACCTAGCTGCTACTTTCACTGTGTCCCTGGTAGACACCAAAAGGAACAGCACGGGGGTGCGTTTCTCTGTTGCACTTCACATTTCATTTGATATTGTCTATCACTTTTACATTTATGTTGAATGATGGAACTACATGCAGCCTGGACCTTCATTGTGGGTAGCAACATCTCACCTTCATGTCTACCACAGTCTATACTTCATTTGAATCTCACATTCATGCCACCCTGTCCCACATGTAATTTAAGAAAGACATTTTGGAGAAATACTACAAGGCTATGTCTTACACAACAGAGTGCCACTTCCTGGAATTGTGTGGTTATTTATGCGTGTAGGTTGACGTTGGGTGATAGAGAACGAAAAGAAGGAGAGGGAAAGGTGGAGTTGGTTTTCTTAGCTCCTTTGCATCCGTGTGCTCTTGAAATAGCTGAATCCGGAAATAATTTCAGGAAAGTACATTATAAGGTATCACCCTGACGCCGGTCTAATCTCAAAAACAACTTCATCATGTGTAGTAGCTTTTCTTTCCCACCCCTCCCAAAACAGCTCCATCTTCATTTAGGACTTTGATAATTTCATAATAAATCAAGTAATTTTAGCAATGATATCCAAAACGCGGTAACACTTTAGAGAACCATTCCATCATTAGTGAATAACTACACTGGAGCAAATGAATAATGCATTTTTATCCCTCTAGTAACTACTATTAACTAAAAAGAACTCTAATTAACAAATTTGTAAGTAATAGTGCTTACTTAACTTAAAAGTGGTAGTTCACCATTAGTTAATCAATAACTAAAAAAAAATTCACACCTCACAGAGGACTACTAAGAACTACTACATACAGATTCATAATTAAAGGGTTAGTTCACCCAAAAATGAAATTTATGTCATTAATGATGTTCCACACCCGTAAGACCTCATCTTCAGAACACAGTTTAAGATATTTTATATTTAGTCAGAGAGCGTATCTAAGTGTATGCACACTATACTGTCCATGTCTAGAAAGGGAATAAAAACATCATCAAAGTAGTCCATATGTGACATCAGTTGGTAAATTAGAACCTCTTGAAGCATCGAAAATATATTTTGGTCTAAAAATAACAAAAACTGCAACTTTATTCAGCATTGCCTTCTCTTCCGCGTTTGTTTTCAAACCTCAAATAAAGATTCAAACGGTCATGAATCGGTGTATCAAACTGCCAAACTGCTAAAATCACGTGACATTGTCGATCCGAATCATAATGATTCATATATGAATCAATATGATTCATAACCGTTTGAATAAAGTCGTAGTTTTTGTTATTTTTGGACCAAAATGTATTTTCGATGATTCAAGAGATTCTAATGAACTAACTGATGTCACATACGGACTACTTTGATGATGTTTTTATTGTGTGCACACACTTGGATACACTGTCAGACTAAATATAAAATATCTTAAACTGTGTTCCGAAGGTGAACGGAGGTCTTACGGGTGTGGAATGATATTAGGGTGAGTTATTAATGATATAAATTTCATTTTTGGGTGAACTAACCCTTTAACATGAATAATGCATAATATATAATTAATTCTAAAGTGGAGGTCATAGTAAGCCACTATTAATGACTCAAGTATTGCCAAATTCTTTAGAAGTAAAAACTAATTATTTGGATCTGTATTCTAAAGTAAAAAATAAATTTAAAAAATAACACTTATTACTCAAGTCATTGTAAGCTTTTGAGGTCTTTTGTATGTTTTTGGAGAGCTTGCGATGTGTGTGAAGAGTGGGAGGCTCGTATAGGGACTGGCCTGGCGGGAGCGCTTCCACTACAATCCTCAGATCACCGCGCTTATTAACGGAAGTGGCTCTCTGTGGTGCAGAAAATCCAGAACAGGGAATAATAGAGGGGACATCTTTTTCTAGGTACTCGAGTCTCGATCTCAACATCACAGTGGTCTTTTTCTCACACTAATAGCATGAACCATCAGCAAAAGCTGCAAAAATCATCAGTGAATTGCTCTTTTAGGGAAACGTGATTTAACCAAGTACAACATGCTCCTGGATCACCATCGTCGTATATCCTGGAACAACATTCCAGCCATATTTGAGGGAAAATTTTACAGCTGATGTCAAGTTTAGGCTTAAAACCGGGTCTTAGGTGTAAGTTATGGGAAGGGTTAGGTTTAGGGGTAGAGATAAGATTAAGGCTAAACGTTCTGACAGGAATGTTGTTCCAGGATCAACAAAATATGTTGATCCAGGAACATGTCTTGCTTAGTAAAATCACGATGACCTGAAGCACCCAGGGGAAGAATCACTTATCTGTGCACTTCATGGGATGAAAACACTGCTGCATGTGCGTTTTCTCCAACAAAAGAACGTCTCCGGTCTTTAGTGAAGGCAAATGGCAGAGCGTGTCGAAACAAACGCTCAGATTTGAAGCAAACAGCAGAATAAGTGAGTTACTGGCTAGCTATGTCTGGGAGAGAGGCTTGTTGTAAATCTCACTCACCAATCTTCATTGGCCTGTTTTCCTACTACTCAAAGGTGATTTGGCACCCAAGTGAGACCCCATACGTCAGTATCGACGTAACGTTGAACGTGACCGACTGAAAGGGTTTATTTATTTAATTTTTAAAGGGTTTATTATTTCATTTATTTGAAATAATAATCTAATCTGAAATAATACTTTCTTTGTCTCTCTTGATAAATTTAAGACATCCTTGTTAAATAAAATAAATCTTACAGAGCCCAAACTTGAATGGTAGTGTATATTAGTATTACATCTATCATCTATTAGTATATTTAGGTTATTGTATATTGGAGATGTAGTGTGTGTGTTTGTTTCCTGTAGGTGTGTAAATAATAAATATAATTCGTTCTGGACCAATACACCCCACATCTATCAAGTTGAATAATTATTAAGCTTCTAGATTACAAATAAATATATTATGAAAAACTGATGATAGACACCATATGCAGAGAAAATATCAGAATTCCAACTGTAAGTTTTATTACAGGAAATATGTTTGTTGCAGATTTGTTGTTGTGTCATTGCGGATTTTGTGCTCATTTCTTCAGTCTTTCTGAGAAGTGTCAAGACATCTTCAATCTGTGTTCCCTCTGCCAGGCCACAGTAACCCTGCAGGTTTCCTACATCCCTCCTCCAGGAATGGTGCCCATCTTCCAGCCTCCTCCACAGCCAGAGGCCCAGCACACCCCAGTGGAGCTGGACACCGTTACAGGTCAGTCTTCTTACCTAATATACAGGGCCCATTCATAGAGTTCCCTGTTATAGGATGCAAGTGTTCCATTGCCTATTTGTAAACCTGAGGGCTGCATCAGTATAACATCACATCTGTGCGATGTGATTCATATGACTTGTGCATGCGATTGTGTAGTTTTCTCATTGGACACTATGGGTGAGGAGGACACCGAGAGCATGCTGATGATGGAGGTGGTGGAGGAGCCTGAACCTATTCCAGGGCCCCAGGGGCAGGACATTGGGGCTCCTACAGCACCACCCAAAAAGGCTCCACCGAATTATAACCACGGCCTTAAGAAAAAGAAACGTCAAGGAAACAAATCCCCTCTGCCCGACAAACCTCAGGACCTCCAGGTGTGTATACAAGTATGAATCTTTGAGTGGGTGTGCATCTCTGTGTGCATCTATGAATCCAAAATTTGCTTTGTCATGTCTGGCAATTATCTATAGATGTCTAAAAAAATGGTACCTTATTTAATTTTCAAAAACGTTTTGTCTATAAATTTAAAAAAGCTGATTAATAGTATTTTCTTATTTCTCAGTGCGGAATAGATGCCCTAATTAAATATATGTGTATCACATAACAATCACTGTCCACTCTAGCAATTGTCATTTTCTCGCTATGCTTATACTTGGAAGATAGGGCCACCTTGTGGTAATGTAAAGTCTTGTGCAATATGTCAAACATTTATTTGGGCTATGAACTTGTTTATTTGCTCTAGGCAAGACAATCTATTCATCTAAATGTTGGATTGTAGAAAAGTTTAATTTAGAATTTTGAAAATTTTAACTAGACAATAAAAAAGTTGCAATATTAAAGTGTATTTAAGATAGTGGTTCTCAACTGAAAGATGCTCAATAAAAATAATAAAATCCAAATAACAAAACTATTTTTTGTGAAATGATTTTGCCTTTGGTATATCAATCAATCAATCAATCAACTTTATTTGTATAGCGCTTTTACAATCACGATTGTGTCAAAGCAGCTTCACTGTGTCAAACAGGATAATATTGCAACAGATCATATAGCGACAATGTTGGCATATCAGTATTATAGTTTATACAATTAAATAAAACGTAATTCATATATTTTTTTTTAATAATTAGTTGAATAACTTTAATCATAATTTTAGTGTCCCCAGTATAGGCTTGCTGAATTTGGCAGATTGCAACATGGACATGACATTTTGTTATTAATACTAAGTCTAATTATAAGTGATAACAACAATAGTAACTATAATATGAATAATAATTATTGATAAAATTATAATAAAATTGGATACTGTGTAGGGTCACCATTTATGCAAACTTACAAAACTAGACGAGAACCACCAAATGAAGCATTTAGCCAAGGTTTTATCCAAAGAGAATTTTAAAAAGTGCTTTAATATCCTATGCAATGATGCCATATATTACTGTGTAGTTTTGATTTTAAAAGCATAGAAACATTAATTAATTGAATGTTAATTTTAGGTACGGCTGCGTATCATTGAGGGAAGGCAGCTCCCTGGTGTCAACATTAAACCAGTTGTCAAGGTCACAGTTGGAGGTCAGACGAAGAGAACACGCATCAAGAAGGGCAATAATCCATTTTTTGATGAGGTAACAATTTTTGTTCTTGCTTTCTGAATAAAAAATTATGTAAATAATTGAGTTAAATGCTCAAATGTCATTTTCATATATTCTTTCCTTTCAGACTTTCTTTCTAAACTTTTATGAGAAACCTTCAGATCTTTTTGATGAACCGATATTTTTAACCGTAAGTTATATTATTACCTTTATTAACAATGTTGTTACTTTCATTGAACGCAAACCTGCAGTTAACTTGTCCATGTCCGTTCCAAGGTATTTGATTCCAAGTCGTTACGGAAAGACTCTGTCATTGGAGAATTCAAGGTAGATTTGCTCTTGTTTTTTTAATTTTTCTTCCCTCTATCCTTCTCTTGCTAATCACTGTCTTCATTTGGGGGTTTCTTCTCATTTCCAGTGAGTTCCAGTATATCTTTATTTTGATTTTCTTTACTGGTCACAGGCGTGTTTTTTTCTTCATTTTCAGCACACGTTATTTGTTCTGTTATTTCAGGCTTTGCTAATAATAGTGCTGATTTTGTGTTTTCTCTTTCAGCTGGATGTTGGCATGGTGTATAACGAACACCGTAAGTACCACATGGTCATAATGTGATGTTAATTGCTCTTTTCCAAAAGCACCGTTTTGATTGTGTCAAACAAACAAACCACTGGACCTAGACAAGTCAGTTTTGAGACTCAATTAAGCTTGTTGCCTTTAAAATTGAAGCTAAAAGCCCCCCATTGTTTTATATTTAACATAGTTTTTTTCTATTCCACTGAACAGGACATGCTATTCTCAGGAAATGGTTGTTGCTGTCAGACCCTGATGATCTTTCGGCAGGGGCCAGAGGTTATTTGAAGGTCAGCATGTTTGTGCTGGCTGCAGGTGACGAACCTCCGGTAAGTGAGAGAGAGAGTCAGCAGCATCTTAACAAATCAAACATTTTCATAAAGATCAATCTCTCATTCTTTTGAAAATACCAATTCTGTGTTAGATGGATAAGAAGGAGGGTCTGGAGGAAAAAGAGGATATTGAGGGGAACCTGTTGAGACCAGCTGGTCTTACCCTGAGGGGAGCCTCCTTTACTCTCAGGGTGTACAGGGCAGATGATCTGCCTCAGAGTGAGTATCAAACATGTCTGTGTGTAGATGTGTATGTTTTCTGTTTGCATCTGATAATCTGCTCTCCTCCTCGGGCAGTGGATGATGCTCTTATGGATGGTGTCAAACAGTTTCTTGGTTTTGAAACCAATCGGAAGAACCTGGTGGATCCATTGGTGGAGGTCAACTTTGCTGGAAAAACGGTGCTTCTGTCTTTGTAACTTTGTAACTAACTAAAACACACTGTATCATATTTGATATGCAAATTTCTATAGTCTCTAAAACTTTGCTGAAATATCTGTTGTTCAGAATCTGCTACATGCCTTCGGTCATCTCAAAGATTTTATAATTTTTAATATGTACTTTTTTTATAATTCTAAAAACGTCCCAATTCAGGTTGAGATATGCGTGTCTTTTTGCTGCAAAATCTTTACAGATTTTTATGAAGTAAATGGAGGTATACATTTTTTTATTGTTAGTAATATTTAAGGAGGAACATTTACTGGACTAAAGTAATGGGTTTACTTGATTATCCATATATCATTTATAATCCATATATCATAATCTGGTTATAATGTGAGTATCAAATATTATACATTATGCTTTTGTGGAATGTTTATTTGTACTTCTTTCATTGTCATTGTATTAGATTGCATTGCATTATATGTTTTAGCGCCCCACAATAATAACTATGTGCTTTGATTATAAAACTAACCATTTAAATATCATCTTACTAAAATATATTATTGGCAGATATTGAGTGACACTGATATTTAAGTGCATTTTATGTAAGTAGTCTGCTATACTGTTATAAAGATCTCATTTATTTTAAAATGTTGGATAAATATAGGATATTTTGCTCAGTTTTTCCCTCTTCCTCTTTGAGTATGAACCTCATATTCTCCTATATCATACTATACAAGCCATACAACTACCAGATATGATACTCAACAAAAAAACTATATTATATTTTTAACTATATTTTTAAGATTATAGTTTTAAGATTTTTAACTTAAAACTATATTGTATATGTCCTGCTTTATAGGTTTAATAAGTGTTTAAGAGGTACTGATATTATATTCAATTCTATCTCTAGATCAGTAGTAAGATTCTGGAGAAAAACGCCAACCCTCAGTGGAACCAGAGCCTCACTCTGCCCATCAGGGTAAATGTCATACACTCACCTCACAGAACAACCTAACAAGTCTTTCATTAGATTTATTAAGAATCTGTTTTTCACTTCAGTTTCCATCCATGTGTGAAAAAATGAGGATACGCATTTTAGACTGGTGAGTTACATTTTTCTTTCATAAGTGTAAATCTAACCTCCATATGTTAATATGGATTTCTACGGAAGAGGATTATACGGAAGAGGATTAGGGCCAAGCAAAAAAAAAAAAAAAAAAAGCATCTCGAGATTAAAGTCATTATAATGCGAGAAAAAACTTGTTATATTTCGAGAAAAAAGTCGAAATAAAATCTTGAGAATAAACTCATTAAATATTGAGAATAAAGTCGTTGTGTTTCGAGAAAAAACTTGTTATATTTCGAGAAAAAAGTCGAAATAAAATCTTGAGAATAAACTCATTAAATATTGAGAATAAAGTCGTTGTGTTTCGAGAAAAAACTTGTTATATTTCGAGAAAAAAAGTCGAAATAAAATCTTGAGAATAACGCATTCGATCAGTGTTCATTGCATAGGATACTGATAGAGGACATTAATATAATTTTGTCATAATTAGCTAAATAGTTGATAGTATTTCTTTGTTACTGAAAGAAAGTCTGAAATATAGCTTGACTAAGTGATCCAACTCTGCCATGTCCTCTATCAGTATGCTATGCAATGAACACTGATCGAATGCGTTATTCTCAAGATTTTATTTCGACATTTTTTCTCGAAATATAACGAGTTTTTTCTCGAAACAGAACGACTTTATTCTCAATATTTAATGAGTTTATTCTCAAGATGTTATTTCGACTTTTTTTCTCGAAATATAACGAGTTTTTTCTAGAAAGAGAACGACTTTATTCTCGATATTTAATGAATTTATTCTCGAGATGCTTTTTTTTTTTTTTTTTTTTTTTTGCTTGGCCCTAATCCTCTTCCGTAGTTTTCTTTATTTATGATGAAAATGTGTTATCTCACATGCCTTCCCATTCGCATTCTCTCAGGGATCGCGCAAGCCACAATGACGTTATTGGCACTACACACTTATGTATGTCCAAAATCTCAGCTCCTGGAGGAGATATTGAGGGTAGGTTTTTATTTTATTTTTTATTTTTATTTTTAATACAGCATGATTGAATGCTTTTGTTAAATGGTAGTGGCAAATCTAGAGTCACTGTCCTGCTTTACGGTTCTTGTACTCTCTTTATCAGTGGTTCTCAACCTTTTTGACTCCAAAGCTCCATACTGTCCTGTCCTCAACAAATTCAAAAGACAACCACCACCTCACCCGACCCGCCCCGCCCCGATCCCTGCTTGGGTTGAGAACCACTGCTCTATACTAACCATTTAAAGGGGGGGTGAAATGCTGTTTCATGCATACTGATCTTTTTACACTGTTAAAGACTTGGAATCCCATACTAAACATGGACAAAGTTAAGGTGGACGTTTGATGGGAGTATTTCTTTGTCAAAAATACTACTTCCGGTTAGTCATAAGTTTCGGCAAGTTTTTTGCGATCATGCGTCCCCTTTGACGTTAATGGGGGCGGAATTTCCTTGTATGGGCCTTACGGACAATTCTACCGGAAGCGCGTGAGAGAGAGCGAGGGAGAGAGCGAAAGCAACAGGCTATGCCCATCAAAGCGCTCGTAGACTGCGCTGCACAGGTAATGTGCACAATTAACAATGACATCAAAAAGTGCGTTTTTGGTTGCCAGACCAAGACAGTCCTGCACAGATTCCCCCAAAACCCCGCGGTAAGGCAACAGTGGATGGAATTTTCTTTTCCGGATCAGCAACTGAGTTGCGCAAATGTTTATATCTGTTCGCTGCATTTCGGTGCCGACTGTTTCATAAACAAGGCCCAGCTTGACGCCGGCTTTTCCAATCGCCTAATGCTGAAGGATGGAGCAGTCCCAACGTTAGAACCGCGGGCGGTGAGTTAGACTGCTTCAAATGTCTGTGTCTATGCTCATCAAGTAGCCCAAACATGATCACGTATAGTTACTATATATATTACTATATATAGAAATTGATCAATGGAGCATGCGATGTGTAGTGCGTGTACATTTGTTTAGCTGGCCACTATATGTGTAACTTTATGTTTGTGTATTGTAAAAGCACTCCAAACAACAATACACAAAGAGGGGGGAAATATGTTGAACTAAATAAGCACGCTTCTTCATTCAAATGCGCTACTATTCCGTGTTGTCTACACAAACCACGCGTAAACACACACACACACACGTGCACAACTGCACTTCCCACATGTACACCTTCAAAGCCTAAAATACGACGATATAATTCGAGTATAAATATGTAAATAACACAAGCCGCTAAGCATATTATATAGTTAGTGTATAACTTGTACCACATAGAGACGTCCTGCTCTAGTCGTTTTTGCTGCTGCTCCTGTTCAACTGCAGCATCTGGGTCTGATTCCGGATCATAGATGTATGGCTGTATCTGATTAAAAGCCATATTTTTATTTTGAATAAAGTTTTTCCCGCTGTTAGGGATGACAGCTTTACGACGCACTCAACACGGCGGCGCACACGTCACTATTTAGCTCCGCTCACACGATACGCCCCCACCCGCTCGCCTTTTTTCGGAAAGACTCGGAACAGCGCATCTTTCTTATATAATTATTAAAAAAATAAAGACTTTTCGGAGATATGCAGGATGCAATGCTACTCTATAGGTACTCAAGATTGACATGACACTGACTGAAACTGAGTGTTTCACCCCCCCTTTAAAGAATTAAAAAAAGTGTTTTAATTCTGCACTCCTAACAACATCATGCATAACTGCTGAAAATGGTACATTGTGTCAATTCCCAGTGCAAAAGCTTGTTACAATCAGTCCTTCCCAAAACTCACATTGGTTGAGCCAGAATTTGACATGTTGAGTCACTCAAACAGCAGTGCTTGTGCCACAATGCTTGCCACACTCTTTGGGAAGAAAAACAGCATCAAGTAATTTATTTGTAGTCTCTATCTATTTAGATAGTTGTAAGTAACATACAATCAAAATAAAGTATTCTGCACCTTTAAAGGTGGGGTAAGTGTTATTTCAAAACCGTTTTACAAAACGGACTCGGGCTGAGTGCAAGAACAAACTTGTAGCCAATCAGCAGGTAAGGGGGTGTGTCTACTATTGACGGTGAGAAGAGAGCACTTGGTGCACGTCGTTATTCACACAGGACGGACATTCGCCGAGAACTAATATATATGCTTGAATGAATATGCTTGTGTGTTATGTTCATTTGTTTGTCTATTTGCGATCGTATTGTGACTCACTTCAGCGATGACAAAGACCCGTTTATTTTCACACCGTATGGAGCATCTAAATCTCCTCACTGTCTCCGTCAGCTCACAAAATGTGTCCCACAAGTAAGATACTATACTCCTAATATATGTTTGTTTCCTCTTTTCATGATCTGTATAACCCTTATCCGGTCATAATTGTAATATGTTGTTAGCTGAACTAGCTGAACAGAGCCTGTGTACTATTGAGTTGTTCATGAGAACTATTTGTGTTTTGTGATCGCTATAACTCTAATCTTGTCATAATTGTAATATGTTCGTTAGTTGAACTGTCGGCTCGTGTTCTATTGAGTTGTTCATAAGAATGGTTCGTGTTTTAGTGATGGATATTCACTTTTTAATTGCATATTCGACCTGGATTAGTGTAACAGATTCTGCCAGTCGTTGACTGGGTTATGTTTGTGTGAGGCGAAGCTATCAAAATAGGGCCGAAACCCTTTTGGGGGTAGGGGTGTGTTTGTTTTGGTGATTTAAAATAACAACAACGGTTACCAGAAAGCACTTCCCCACCTTTAAGTGCATTTGTTAATGTGGAATGATGTCATATTGTTAGAGTAATGTGCTGGTTCCAGTGTGCTGGTTCAAGTGAGGAAAAGCATTACTTGTTGTTTGCTGATTTGTTGTTTTGATTTTGTACCACTTTGTATTGTCATCATAAGTAATGAATTGGCTGTGGTTTGAAACTAGAGAATTAAATTAACTGCATTTTGGGGAGTGTTGTGTAAAATTGGCTTGTGTGTTCTACTCTGTGTTCTTCTAATTACAGACAAGGATGACTAACAACTACAATTTTGTTAGCTACTTTTTTTAAACTTTAGCATCTATGCTATTGCCAAGGAGGTATGACAGATCAAAATTGGGTTACACATTATTTGAATGTGTCCCTATTACAGTGTAATTATACATTTAGGTGCAGAGTAATTGCAATTAACTACTTACTATAGGGTTATGGTAGGATTAGGGTTAGTTGCATGTACTTAAAAATGTAGTATATTTCAGTGTAACTGAAATTGGTTTTAGCATGCTAGCAGTTAGCAGTTGGTTGTAATATTTTGTGAGCTGCATAGAGTGAGTTTGGTGTGCAAATCTAACTACGTGTGGTGCAGACATGATTAATAAAGACTTGTGCATGAGTCAGGTTGTATAGCATCGGCTGGACTGCCTGTATAATTCATTATTATTGTGTCTCAAAACTTTTATTTCTCTCTGCACTCTGCATTCAGATGAGTTCCCTCCCAGGACCTTCCACGGCACTAGTATGTGTCTCTCTGATCTCAAATATCTGTACTACACTTCCTGTAGATCACACCTATGTCAGATTTGGCCTTTTGTTGGGCTGTAGTGCTTGTAGATTATAAATGACCTATTGCTTTATTCTGCTGGTCTTTGGATAAGGTGTTTTCCATGGCTAAATGGCAAAATTATTTGCCACTGAATCTATATCAGCAAGCAATACGACTACAGCAATCTGTTTTTTTATTTTTTACTGCTTCTAGGCTAAAGGTGACTGCTGTGTGTCTAATTCATGCTCTCCTCCCTTTTATGTCAATAAGTGGATGACAATATAGGCTTTCTTCCGACCTTTGGCCCCTGCTATGTCAACATGTATGGGAGCCCTCGAGAGTTCACAGCCTTCTCAGATCCACATGAGGCGCTAAACCTAGGAAAGGTGAGATTCACTATATATATGCTATTAAATCATTCAAGTGCGATAAGGTGCAAAAAAAGTACTGTCTGTGAATCACATGTCTGTTTGACAGATATGACTTGTGCGCACAGACAGCCAGATCAGACAGTGCGCCGGCTGCATTGAGTTCTTTTTTGCACTTGAAGGGACAAAAACACAACACAAAAGAAACAAAAAAGTATGCCAAAATCCCTGCTTTGTCGAGTATCCTCATAAGCACAGTCTTAAGTTAGTTAAATATAGTCTTAAATGACCTTAAAGAGTTTTGAGGCCATGGAATATCTGTCAGATCTGTGTCATGTGCTTTAGACATTAAAGTGACAGCAGCCTAATTAATATGCTGCTGTAGTGTCTGTACCGGGGGGGGGGGGGGGGGGGGGATGCTGTTTCATGCATACTGAGCTTTTTACACTGTTAAAGACTTGGATTCCCATCCTAAACATAGACAAAATTTCAAAAATTAATGTTGGACGTTTGATGGAGTATTTCTGTGTCAAAAATACTCCTTCCGGTTTCTCACAAGTTTCGGAGAGTTTTTTTTGAGTATGAGTCCGCTTGACGTCGATAGAGCGGAAGGTCCTTGTATGGGCCGTGCGGGCTCTTCTCCCAGAAGGGTGCGCGCGCGCGCGTTACTAGAACGAAAGAGCAAATGCACGCCCATAAACACTGCTCTCAGGTGGCGATCCATTTTACATTTTACATTTACATTTATGCATTTGGCAGACGCTTTTATCCAAAGCGACTTACATTGCATTCAAGGTACACATTTTACATTATTGTCAATTCTCAATTCTTGCTTTCCCTGGGAATCGAACCCATGACCTTGGCGTTGCTAGCGCCATGCTCTACTCATTGAGCTACAGGAAAGATCCACTCGTCCATGCAACACTTATGTCGCACCGCGCTTTACTTTATTCCTATGGGTGATGTCAAGCAACTTCAACGCTTCAGCACAGCATTCCAGGAAGGCAGCGCTGCATTTGAACCGATTTGAACGCAGAAATGACGGGAAGCTTCACAACATCGCTTCAGTTGCGTCGCAAAAAGTGGATCTCTATGGTCACTGCTGTCACAGGACTTCACTAAATCAAAAATTACCAAAGAAGTGTGTTTTTGATGGAGCGGTGACGATAAAGGTTCGCGGTCGTGCTTTAGAAGCAGGCGGTGAGTAAAACTGTCTGTGTTGTTGGCTAACGCTGCGTAAGTAAACATCAGTAAACAACACGATCGTGTATAACGTTAGTTAATTTATCAATGGAGCATGCGATCTATGGTGTGTGTTTAAATACATTTGTTTAGCTGACCACTATAGGTTTCAGTTTGTTTATTGTAAAACCACCCAAACATAAACCTAGCGTTCTCACAAAGCGTGCTTCGTCATTCAAATGCGCTAACGGTTACTCCATTGTTGTTCTATGTATAACGTTACACTAGTCTGACGTGCAAAACCGTTTTGCTTGCTACTGCTAATGTTTAGTCACATACAATAGTCCATAAACCGAATCATGTCCTCATAAACTGCGAGTAAACACACACAAATGTTGACAGGCCACTAAATACAGTACATACCACAGAGACGGACGTCCTGCTGTTGCTGTTTCTCCTGTTCAGTTTATTTCAGCCTCCGGATCTGATTCTGGATCATATCTGTAGTAGTTGAATCTGATTTAGGGTAGCGTTTTCTTCTCCACGCTTGAGGACGTCACCGCTTTGTGTGCGCTCGTCATTCTTTAGCTCCGCCCACACGATATGCCTCCAGCCGCTCGTTTTTTTCGGAAAGACTCGGTACAGCCCATATTTCTTTTATAAATATGATAAAAATAAAGACTTTTCGGAGATATGAAGGATGCAATACTACTCTACAGGTACTCAAGATTGACATGAGATTGACTGAAACTGAGTGTTTCACCCCCATTTAATGTAAATCAGAAAACAAAAGACAAAGAGAAAATCACTCACTGTTCTTGACTAAATAAATTTGGTAGCTTTAAAAGGGATTTATCTATATTTTAATTATAGTGAGACTATAGTTTGGAATAATCCCTTTTCTTTGCATGACACATTGACATTACAGTACAGAATGGCACCTTCTGCATTATCCTAAACATTGTGTAAGCATTCATTTAATGTACTATTGACCGGAAGAGAGGCTGTCGGAGCATGCGTGAATATCAGATTTTTTTTATTTTCCCGTCAAAAACGTGAAAAGTCTTTCAGGGTAAAACGGTCTACAGTATTTTATAGACAACCTAGGAAGTCTGGCAAGGTCTTGTTTTTTAAGCTTTGTTACAAGCTGTTCACACATTGGCAATAAAATGTGATTAATACATGATAATTCTTACATATAACACCTTTAATATCACTTAATACTTAAGTATACATTTCTCTGTATGGTTTTTTGACAAAGGGAGAGGGTGTTGCCTATCGAGGACGTGTGCTGTTAGAACTCATTACGAAGCTGTCTGATCAGGTGGAGCAAAAGATTGAAGACATACACTCCGATGAACTGCTGGTGGTAGAGGTGAGATCACAGTTATTCCTCCTGGGTTTAACGCAAGACATGAGATCATATGAAACAGGAATGCATCATTTAATAAGTGAAAGACCACAGTTGTGTTGTGTCACACAGAAATTCATGCGGAAGAGAAAGTTCTCCCTCTTTGCTGCATTCTACTCAGCGACTCTTCTTCAGGATGTGGATGATGCAATTCATTTTGAAGTCAGTATTGGTAACTACGGCAACAAGTTTGACAACACCTGTCTGCCTCTGCCCTCTACCACTCAGTTCAGCAGGGCTGTGTTTGATGGTGAGAAAACAACTAATGATTTATATCTGAAATGTTTAGATTAAGCATAGATTTTATAATACCCTATATAAAATGCCCATACTGCTATTTCACTTTAAAGTAGATTCTTGTGGCATTTGTTCTTCCTTTAACAAAAACACCATACCATATACAAAGATCAGGCACATATCTCTTCATCACGGCACCTGTTAGTGGGTGGTATATATTAGGAAGTGAACATTTTGTCCTCAATGATGTGTTCGAAACAGGAAAAATGGGAAAGCATAATAATTTAAGCGAGTTTGACAAGGGCCAAATTGTGATGCTAGATGACTGGGTTTCAAACAATCACCGAAACTGCAGCTCTCATGGGGTGTTCCTTGTCTGCAGTGGTCAGTATCTATCAAAAGTGGTTCAAGAAAGGAACAGTGGTGAAATGGCGACAGGGTCATGGGTGGCCAAGGCACATTACCGCACGTGGGGAGCAAAGGCTGGCCCGTGTGGTCATATTAAACATACAAGCTACTGTAGCTCAAATTGCTTAAGAAGATAAAGCTGGTCCTAATAGAAGAAGTATCGCCGTTTGTTGTGTATATGGGGCTGCATAGCCGCATTTTGGACGTGCATATCTATACTAGTAAAATGTAGAGCGCTATGTGATTTTGTGGCGGAACAAAAGAGTTTTAAACATTTTTTAAAAACTAAGTAGTAAGATTCAAGTTTTATATTACATGAAATGCCCAATATTGTTTAATTTTAGATTATTAGTTGGAAGGATCACCTATAAGCCAATGAGTGAGATTCACTCAAGTATCTAACTAATCACTTCTACTGTTTTACATGGTTATTAAGGCTGCCATTACTACTACCTACCATGGGGAAATGTGAAACCTGTGGTGGTCTTGTCTTCAGAGTGGGAGGATATCGTCCCTCGCATAGAAGCCTTGAACATGCTGCTCAGCATAGTTGACCGACTGGTGAGGAATGTTCCTTCGGTCAACACATCAAATTAAATCGAAGCATAATCAGTTATAATTGCATTTCTTAATATGTTCATCATAATAGGAATCAAACCTGGAGCGGGTACAGCTGGAGCTCAAAGCAAGAAGTGATGAACAGGAAGTGGAGCAGAGGGTTGTCCAGCTGCTTGATGATGTCATAGCCGACTGCAGGTGCAGATATGCTCAACTGTTTCATGAAGCTGTACCACACTCACTATGACCTACTAAAGCGTTCTTGTGTGTGTGTTGTAGTGAGGAGCTCCCAGAGGTGGATAAATGGCCCTGTGTGACTCCACTAGATAAAGCTCTGAGGAATCTGCGCAAGATTAACATGCAGCAGATAGTGCAGGCGGCACTGGCGCTTAAACACGGACCGGAGACCGAGCTGAGTACAGTGCTGGAGCAGGCTGAGGACTGGACAATGAGACTACGTTACCTCGCTGAGGAGGTGAAAGAGATGTAGCTTGCATGTCGAAATGATATATTTTGGTGGTTTTGTGATACTTGCACCTGATTCAAATAGTGACAGCAGCCTAGTATACCAGCATGTTATGTCAGTAACGTTAATCAAAAAATAAAAGAAAAAGAGATTAATTCACGGCTCTTGACTGATTAACTTTTGTGTTGTTAATTTTATACAGTGAAGGTTGAAAATAAAGTATACAGGGCCCTTAATATTTTTCAAATTAGGTATATAAATTTTACGTCATAACAACATTATTAAAATACATGGTTACATGGGTCAAAAACAAAGATTTTTTTTTTTCTGGTGGTGGGATGTTGAGCCCTGCTGTATTAAAAGCACAGTTAAATGTGGCATTTATTTTAATGGGTTTTAGCAAATATTGTTTTAAGTTAAATTAAAAGTTGTTATATTTTTTAAAGTCAATTAAATGTCGGCTTTCAAATATATATATGTAATGTTGAATGGCTATAATAACTAATTTCATCCCCCCAAATTAAGGAAAAAAATCTGTGCACTATGTAGTATTTTTGCAGTAAAATATCCAAAAACCACTAGGCCAGTGTTATATATTTTGTTTAGTTGAGTATTTACAATATCCCAAATGTTTTCAACTATTTGAAAATTGTGAGAAAATTGCTATTTTAACTAAGGACCGGGACGTTTCAGCATAGCGTTTGAGAGAGTCGCCTCATATCTGCGTTACCCTCGGTTTTATTTGGCAGAAGTGCTTTTCTCTTAGCAGTGTGAACATGTCACAGCAGCGCCGAGCGAACGAGTAACGTCATAACATCATTTTAAACACACTTAAATGTATCTAATATGATAAACAGAGCTGCTTTAACTTATAATCATGACCATCCCGTCCCGTCATAATAAAAGTCCCGGTGCTCGCAAGGCGGGTATTTGTGTAACAATTGCTCCAGCAGCCATACTCAGCTCCTCAACACTCTGTCCTGCTCTGCTTCATACTACAGTAATGTTAATAACCGCATCGATGAACATGATTTCTGTCCGTGTCCTATTTTCCACCGGCTGTGAGGTGAAGACCACATGTCCCAAGATGCTGCGCTCAAACTTGGCGTCACCAAACTAAGCCTTTGTTTTGAATAGGCGACCTGTAGTGGACGGAAAGTTGCATAGTGCACCTTTAATTATTAAAAATGTGCGATTAATAAGGTATTTTTTTTATTTGATTGACAACAGTACTTTCTTCCTTTTAGCCCCAGAACAGTCTTCCAGATATAATAATCTGGATGCTTCAGGGAGACAGACGAGTGGCCTACCACAGAATCCCCACACATCAAGTTCTCTTTTCCCAGGGTTACTGCGGCAAGCATTGTGGCCAACTTCAGACGGTTTTCATGAAGGTAAACATGCTATTTGAAGGCAAAGCACATAATAATGCTGCTGTGCAAATGATGAATGGAACCGTCGGGGTATTGATAAATCTCTCTGTCTCTGTATGCAATGTTGTGCTCAGTATCCGCAGGAAGATGAGGGATGTAGTAAGATCCCAGCTCAGCTCAGGGTCAAGCTGTGGTTCGGACTCACTGCTGATGTCAAGTCCTTTAACCAGTTTGCAGAGGGCAAACTATCTGTATTTGCAGAAACGGTTAGTGGGCAGTTACCCAACATGCATTTTTTTGGGCATTTCTTCACCTATGGGTATTTTTGCCTTGTGGATGTCTTAGTAAACACTTTACACTCTATTTCTAATGTATTCATTTGTCTATTGTTATTAATAAATACTGTTCTTTTACACTTTCTATTCATCACATAATAAAATTTTAAATAAAAAAATAGTTATTTTAAATGTTAATATTATTTCACAATATTTATGCGACTAATAATTATTTTAAAAACAAACAATCTTTCCTGGTAATCTGGTAGTGTATATAAAATAAAACAAAGAATTGTAATAGTGTTCATCCTTTGTATTTATGTAGTTGCATTTGTTTGAGTTGAATGTGTCTTTTAGTATTGTGTGTTTGAGCTTCTGAGCCCCTAATGGCGTTATTTTGATTCCCAGTATGAGAACCAGACTAAACTGGCCCTGGTGGGGAACTGGGGTACGACCGGTCTAACATACCCCAAGTTCAGCGATGTGACTGGCAGAATCAAACTGCCAAAGGAGAGCTTCAAACCCTCTCCAGGATGGAGCTGGGCAGGAGACTGGTACGTCAGCCCAGAGAAAACGTGAGTTTTATCATTAAATTTGCTTACATAATATTAGTGATATCAACATCATTGAACACCCTCTAAAACGGCATAACATGGATGTGTATTGATGTCCAGAATGCTGTACGAGGCTGATGCAGGTCATATAAGCTTTTTGGAGGAGGTGTTTGAAAATCAGATGCGTTTGCCAGGAGGACAGTGGATCGGCATGTCAGAGGGGTACACAGATGTGGTCAGTGTGTAGTTGTATTGTGACAAAACTGATAAAACTTAAGTTCTTTTTAAGTCCAGTGAAATTATTTGTTTTATTCATGAGGCACAAAGGAATTCTCAGTCAAAGATTATAAAATTTAAAAAAAGTATGTTCTACATTAAAATCAGTTGGCAGGAACTGACCTTTTTGTTCTTTATGTGTCCACTGGGGGGCAGAATGGAGAAAAGGCCGTGCCTAAAGATGAGATCGAGTGTCCCCCCGGTTGGGTGTGGGAGGATATTGAGTGGAGCGAGGATCTGAAGCGTGCAGTGGATGATCAAGGCATGGAAACTTTGAGACGCCTTATGCCACTGCTATTCATCATTCTGTATACCTATCTCTAGAACTACAATAAATCTGCTTTTACCTGTAGGGTGGGAATATGGAATAACCCTCCCGCCGGACCGCCGGCCGAAGTCCTGGGTTCCATCTGAGAAGATGTACCACACCAACCGCCGGAGACGTTGGATCCGACTCCGCCGTAGAGATATGCAGAAAATGGAGGCGCTTAGAAAAGTACATCATCAGTCATTAGCGAAGTGTTGCCGCTCGGTTTATTTTCAGTCAAAGATGTAACAAAGTTTCACATTGAGAGCAACTTATAAACAAAAGAGGAATCTTGGCCCAAGCTTCATTTTGTTCCCTTTGAATTCTGGGGGATTCTGGTAAAGCTCAGGGTGGCGTGACATAAAGAGCTCTGTGTAGTCTCAGGAGGTCATCCCCTGTCCCTGAACACATCTGGTGAGAGGCAGATGGAGCTCGAGAGGACACCTAATTAATCATGCCATCTGAGAAAAATCTGAAATCAATCCCACACCTCTAATCCACTTGGCAGGAAAACCTGGGTCCGACTTTAAAGTCCCGCCGCAAATACGTTTAATGTTCATCATCTGTGTGAGGGCGTGTGTAGGGGCATGTGTGTGTCCACTTATCCACATAAGCGAACAAGTTTGGGTAAAACACACTTTGTTAATAAATTAAATTCTGAAAATTACTGTTAAAATTACTGACAGAAGAACATCCACATATTTGTTTTTTAGAGTCACAGAGAATGGCAATGGGCCTCATTCATAAAACACGAACAGAACAAATTTGTGTAAATCTTTCGCAAATCCATTTTTATGTAAATTGTCACATTCAATTAAATGCGACAGTTTACATAAGAATGGATTTATGAACGATTTACACACACATTTGTTCTGCTCGTGTTTCCTGAATGAGGCTCATTGTGTTTACGTTTGGTTCTTTGCAAGAGACAAATAGGCCTGCAAAAAGTGGCTAAAGAATTACAAGGGAAATGTGAGGATTGGGTTCAAAAGGTGGTTTAGATTAATGCCATTTTTTTAATTTATTTTTTTATTTAGACAACTACTAAATAACATAAACCATCTATTAATACACTGCTGTTCAAATGTTTGGGTCAGTAAGAGTTTTTAAAATATTTTTGAAAGTAGTCTCTGTTCTCCTAATTGTAATAATATTTCACAGTATTACAGAAATCTTCAGAAATTATTGTAGCATGCTGACTTCCATTGTTATGTTTTCAACTGATTGTTAACCGTGATGCGTTTTTTCTCCCTCATGATTCTTTGACTACAAAGTTGAAAGAACAGCCTTTATTTAAAACTGAAAACTTTTGTAACATTACAAATGTCTTTACTGTCTCTTTTGAGTAATATAAGACGTACTTGCTTAGAAGTATTAGTTTGTTTAAAAAAAGGTTGTACTGTCCCCAAACTTTTGAATAGTATTGCATATTATTTATGACATAAAATTATTATTAAACTAATGCCATTTGTCTATTCTTCCAGAACTTCTGTAAATTTGCAAATTTGCTTATACTTTTATACCTATTATTAAAAATATGTTCAATTTTAGTTTTGCTTAAAAAGTGTGCTTTTAAAATAAATAAATACATAAAGCCACTTAGATATTTTATTTAATGCAGTATTTTATATTGTTAAAGTGTCCAAAGTACTTTTTGGGGTTATGATTTTAGGAGTTGTCCTCATGGTGGCAGTCTTTAAGCACAGATTTATAAACGCTTCTCTTGTGGTACCTCCTGTCTTTCTACTCTATTAGATAACTTTAATTCCTCACTAATCCTTTCCTCACTAATCTAAAGATCCTCGTGTCTGCTTTTTGTCTTTTTTAATGTTTATTGCACTGTGCACCACTGGATAGGATCATACATATTATGCAATTTGAGAAAAATACTTTAAATTACATTTAACAATTTAACTTGATTGAATTAGTCTTTTTCTGTGTGTGCTCACTCTTCAACAGCAGCATCCGGACGAGTCGGAGCGCGAGGGCTGGGAATATACCTCTTTATTTGGTTGGAAGTTTCACCTCAAGCAGAAGAAGACGGACTCCTTCCGGCGCAGACGCTGGAGATGTCGCATGGAACCGTTAGAAAAGACGGGGCCGGCGGCCATCTTTGCCTTGGAGGGTTCGCTGGTAATGAGGGTTGACTGTTTGAGTGATGTGGAGCTGGAATTGGGGTGAGATTTAGAAATAGAGACAGTAATGGAAGGAAAGGAAAGTGGTCGGAGAGAATCAAACGACGGCGAGATGCAATTTAGACAAGGCAAAGGCGAGAATGGGTGTGGAGGGCTTTGAGTTTGGACGAATCGGAGGTGCTGAGAGAGACTGGGCAAGCAAAGTGGAATCAGTCTGGTAAAATAAGGGCATCATGGGATATCATTTACAGGGAGACAGAGATGGAGCAGTGAGTGTGAAAGACGGTGTATGCATAAAGCCTAGTTAGTATGCTTATTCTTTTACGTATAGTCTGGTCCATTGGGTCCATTGTTTCAGGTCTATTCCAGGCAGCTTTTGGCATGAGATGTCATGTGGGCTTGGCTGGGTTGAGAACTGAGAGTTGATGAGGGTCTGGAAATGATCCATGGTGCAAGTAAGGCTTTACGGAGGTGAACTAGATGATTCCCTTGCTCTGCTTCCCAGGGCACCTGAAAATTCTGATCCATAGACATCAATTAATCACATCAAATGCTTAATTTAGTCTCAGTATAAATGAGAGAGTCAAATAAGAATGAATCTGAATTTCCACCATTACAAATAAGAGATTTGTTAAGGACGAACTGATTCACTTGAATTAACTCGTATGACATCGGAAATAGAGTGAGCGTTTTGAACTGTGAGAGGCATTATACTTTCTTCCTAAGTTGAATACGGAAGGCGGTCTGGCGGCAGCTAGATATTGTACTTTTTTCCCCCTTTTTTTTACACAAATGCATCGCTTTGCTTCAAGAGGCCCTTAATAACCCCCCAGAGCCGTGTAGATTACTTTTATAATGGATAGATGCACTTTTTGGGGTGAACTATCCCTTTAAGATGATGCTATTGTCCAATTCACTAGAATGAATCACACTTTTTGCCACCTCTATGCAAAAGAGTTGGGAGGATTTCATTAACCACAATGCATCAAACTTTAGTTTTCACTGCCACAAATGAGAGACCGAAAAGCATGTCTGATTATACCACAACTTGCTTAGCACTTAAAGGGGTACTTCAGCGCTGGGAAGATGAATCTGTATTTAAACTGGGTCATCAATGTAGTAGAAATGTGAAATTATTTTTGAATTTGGTGTCTTCTAGACTGAGAAAAGAGAGAAAATGTATTTTTGTCCCATGGGGATGAAAGACTACAATTCCCAGAATGCTTCGCTGCCCTGTGAGGCCATTCCCAACGCCAACAACTTCATTACTGTGACTGAGTTAGAGACACTACAATTAAAAACTGAACGTGTGTGTTCAATATAATGAGTGAGTCACCGCGCCAGTATCACAGCACTGAGCACTAACTGCAGGAGTGATGAGAGCTGAGGTAATCGCGACTACATTCGCGGCATACATTCACAACGCGATTTCAGTCTGGCGCGTTTCAGTTCATGCCTTTGCAAGCTTAACTTTCATAGAAAGGAATTTGAGAAGTTAAAAGACTTACATTGCTCACCATAGCTCCGTTTAAATGATCCTGTCTGCAAGCTGAGCTCTCCCTGCAAGCTGAGTGTAATCTCCCATCCCCCAATGCCGGATTCAAAACATGCGGAAATGGCTCCCTCTGCTGGCTGTAGTCTTTAGCCTCTGGGCAAACATTCCTCCTATGATGCAAAAATCGTCATTTTGCATCATAGGAGGAATTTTTCCTGAAATAAAATGCATAAATCTCTCGTCTCAGGGAGATATGAGAGGGGAAAGCACAATAATTTGAATATTCTCCAGGGTTTCTACTGATACAAAGCCATATGCTAATCGCTGAAGTAACCCTTTAAAGCTGCATGTGTGAACAAAGGGACATTGAAAACAACGATTCACTTTTTGGGTTTGCACTTCACTGCTAGTCGCTGGAATTGGATTCCAAATTCTGTTCTTGTTTTAGAGGGCACTTTGGAGGGTGTGTTTCTTTCCTTTTTTCTCCAAAACCATACAAGGGTATTGGGTTATGTAAATATTGTTAGCCACAAATGACATAGCAGTTTTATTTTGGTTAAGAGACATCATCAGGCATTTTATTCAGAGAAGATCAGGATTTTTGTACGTGTCAAAATTATATTTGTGTGTCTTGGTGTGGTGATAAAATCACTTCATGCCAGTGGTTTGTGGTGCATATACATTTGCCCTTTCCACAACTGACAGCAGTTATCATTAACACATACTCTGTTTATCCTTTTGGTCAGGATATTGTGATATTTGATCCAACATGAATGATTGTCTTGTCTGAATGCCAAAATGTGTGAATCTACTGTTTAGGTTGAAGGAACATAATGTGTCTCACAGTTTGTTTGTTTTTTTATGTCGACAGAGCAGTGTTACTGATGAAAAGAATGACGATAAGACAGTTACAACAACCTTTGGTGTCAACCGCCCAACCATCTCCTGCTTCTTTGATAGTAAGTTACACATGCCAGTTTTTTCATTTAATTAAAATAATAACAGGTTTAAATGATTACTGAAACTATGATGATTACTGTTCTTTTTCTTGATTCTTCAGATGGGACCCTGTATCATTTGCGATGTTACTTGTATCAGGCCAGAGACCTGTTGGCAATGGATAAGGACAGTTTCTCAGGTGAGCATACCACGAATGAGCCAAACATAAATACTACAGGCATATCAATGTTTTTGTAAATCAGGGTTGTGCAAAATTCAAAATTTAATTTAACACAACAGTTTTCTATGTTTAAATATATTTTAAAACGTCTTTGTCACATGATCCTTCAGAAATCATTCTAAAATGCAGATTTTCTGCTCAAGAAACACAATGATACTTTTGTCATTCTATGATGAATAGCAGGTTCAAAAGAACAGCATTCCTATTCTTTAAAAAAAAAATCCTAATGACTACAGAGGCTTTGAAGGCTTTTGAAGGGTAGTACTGGTATACTTTCTATTTACACTAAGTGCAAATAGCGCACTTTGTTGGCAAGCACTACTTACACTATTTCCACCCAGCAATGCCACACAAGATTAAAAAAGATGTGTATGTTATAATGTCTGCAGTGGCGTAGTCAGTAGAGCAAAATAAAAGGTTTTAATGCGATCGACCAAGGTTCAAATCCGCCTTTTGCCGAGCTCGCTCTTCTCACTTTTCCCATCACATATCGGAAAGGCATTTACTTTCAATACAAACAGAACAGTTTCGAAAAGTGGAAATAAACTGCCTAATGACTGTTTAATAGTAGTAAAAGTATGTACTGGGCTAGGTTTAAATGGCGGCATCCATTTTATCATTTTAATAGCATAGTGTCTATTCACACCAAGTGCAAATGTTGTGGCTTGTTGGCAAGTGCTATTGCACTAGCTTTGCTTTCAATGCCTGGCTGTGCTGCACAACATTTAAAAAAACACCTGTAATTTAACATCTTCAGTGGTGCAATCAGTAAAGTGTATGGTTAACGGATCATTGCTCTGATGCGATCAAACAAGGTTCGAATCCGCCTTTTGCAGAGCTTGCTCTTCTCTCTTCTCATAACAAATCACATCGGAAAGGCATTTACTTTGAATAAAAATTTAAATGTTCTTAATGTATATCACTATTGTCACTAAGTGTAAATTGCATGTATCGCTAATAAAATGTTATTTGCACTTAGTGTAAGTAGCCACTGCCATATACTGTATTTTAGCTTGTTTCTTGAAAAAAGAAAAAGGAGAAATTAAGGAGCCAATTCTTCAGCCAAACCATGGTGAAATTCCAAAGTCTTAGAAATCAATAAAAGCTTTGTAGGTTACTCAATCTTGTTGGGTAAAATCGGATCAAAGCTATGGATGTTACCAAGAAATGTATGCAAAGTAATTCATTTTGTAAAGCAGCAGCGTTTTATTTGTTTTATATTTTTTTTATCTATGTGTATTAGACTGTGACCTCTTAGATCCTGAACTTGTGGTTATTTGCATGGATTCTGAGTAATATATTCTTCTGAATGCAGTAATAGCATGACATTCAGACACACAGCAGGCATCGGCGAAATCTGCCTTTTTAAGACATTTACTACAATACCACATGAGAGCACCCTGCCAGCTGTAATGGCATTTTGTTCACGTTAACATACAATAAGATACATATTTCCAGGTCATGTGGTGAGACCAAATGAGGTCAATGATTAGTCCTAATGTGAAGCATATTGAGCCATAGCATAACATGGCAGAATTATGATTTTATGATTTTTCTGTTAAAAAAGGGTCAGTATTGCCTAAAATAATAAGAGAATTTTTATAAATAACACAATCATAGTGAAGTCTTTTGAGACTAAATAGTAGAGGAACCATAACTGAGCTTACGTCAGAGGGTGAAATATTGTGCCTGGCACAGGCTGGGCCGAGGCAGTTTGGGTCAAGTGTAGCCCAGAGAGAAGCGAAACGAAGTAGATTTACAATGGTGTCCATGAGAGAAGATGTTGGCAGCGAAGATGTAAATATGTCATTTGTATCGAGAAGAGGTGCTACATAAAGTAAAACAAATCAAGTCGGAGCTATGGTCTAGTGGCTAGTGCTTGCGCTCTGAAGCAGGTTTGAATCTGGCTCGCAACATATCCCATTACCTTCTTTCTCTCCCTGTCACGTCCAGCTTCTCTGAACTTTAAAAAGTGAAAAGCCCTGAAAAAAATGAAACATTATATGCTGAATTTGTTGCTCTGCTCTGCCGTTTTTCTTTTTGATTTACTGGCGCTAGTTTCTTTTTTGCCAAGCTATTTTTTCATAAGAAATCATCTTCCATGACTTGTGTTCTTGGAAAATATCAAAACAAAGGCACATAAAGCATGTGCACTGCATGGCTTTTTTTTTTATTCAAGATGCACGTGATGTTTTGCCAGGTCAAAGGGGCTTAACTTTGGGATTGTGGTCAGAGTAGCAGAAGTTTATGTGAAGTGTCTAAACACACACATCAGGTGAAACATTCTCTGGTTTTGTAGTTATAGATGTGCGTCTGTCTCCTTTCTAATCTGTATGTTAGCTATTGGTTATAGATTTTTGTAGTGGTTTTCTCTAACTCCTTAGAAAAAGGAAGCTACTCAAAAATTACTACTCCAAAAATCCACACCACCCTTCCACTTGATTGGTTATTCTTTTAATAATTGTAATTTGAAAGAGTTATGCGTAAATGTATTTCAACCACCAATATGTTTAGCGCTCCCGGCTCTGTTTAAGCCATTCCACAGAATTACCCTCATAAATGTGCAGATTCCGTGTGGGCCTTGTTATTACCTTATATTAATATTACCTATTAATAAACATGAAGTGAGTTTTCATTCAAAATGTGAGACTGATTGTTGATGTTGGCAAAAAAAAAAAAACAGTGCCTGAAAAAGTCAAATATAAAAGAGCTTTCTTGGCAAACCCAGAGCAGTATTTCACCCCCTTTAAACCATAGCGAGTGTTGCCATGGTCTAAAGCTCTAAGAAGTTGTGGTAGTGAAATTTTTAACCCAGAGTGCTCCACATCATTAAAATGCAGGCAAAATACGCCTGCTGGTTATCACCCATTAGAGATGTCTGGTATAAATCTCATATGCATGGAAAAACCATAGTCTAAAAATGGGAACAAAGCGGACAAGGATGAAAGAAAAAAGAAAAGAGACTTTAAGGTGGAGAAAGATCTGAAGTATATTGTTTTTTGTTTTTTGCGAAATCCTGGAAATGTAGCTACCCGGGCTATGCGCTTAAGGTTCATTCTGAACCCACAAGCACAGATGAAAAAACATTGAGGATCCTTTTAAAAATACAGGCCTGGTATAAATCAGGCCAGTCTGGCGCTCTGATTACAAATCTACAAATAGTTTTGGGTCAGTCTCCTGATGCAGAAAACCCAGCCTAGATCTTTTACAGGGTTCTGAGCTCTGAGGAAAATGAATAAATCAAGCTCGAGGCAGAAATCACTTGTCCTTGGTGCGCTTGAGAAGGAGTTTGGTAAAGGGAAATGATCGATGGACCACAATATTTATAAAGGAAGGAAAAATGTGGAGCTGCATCAGTGCTTTGGCTACTGGAGGGAGATTAGATGAAATCAGAGGGTTTTGCCAGATGCTATAGGCCCCTCTGTTCTGTCTATCTATCTATCTATCTATCTATCTATCTATCTATCTATCTATCTATCTATCTATCTATCTATCTATCTATCTATCTATCTATCTATCTATCTATCTATCTATCTATCTATCTATCTATCTATCTATCTATCTATCTATCTGTCTGTCTGTCTATCTGTCTGTCTGTCTGTCTGTCTGTCTGTCTGTCTGTCTGTCTGTCTGTCTGTCTGTCTGTCTGTCTGTCTGTCTGTCTGTCTGTCTGTCTGTCTGACGTGTATTTGAATAAGATTTTCGTACAGTTAAACACTGTATAGTATTGATATATGGGAAATAATCTATTGCCAAAATCCTTTCCCTATTTTCTTTGAGCATGTCATTGTTCCCAAGGGTCATGCATCATGTTTGAGTCGTACACGTGGGCAGCCGTCGACATGTCCAGTCCCATAATGCCCTTGGGGAAGACAGTTTATTTACATTTCACTGTAAGCAGGCAGATTAGACACTGCCTGTGTTTATTTCCCATTGGCTCCTGGGTAACAGTGCACGCTCCCCATAGCTTGTTTATCCGTTTGTTTATTTGAGCCACTGTGTTTGTGGGAAGTGGGAAGTTGTGTGTATGTGTGTGCATGTGCGTAACTTGGCTAGTTTATTAAGAGCTGGGAAAAGTGTCTATTTCTCCCTCCCAAGTGAAACTATCCCACTGAGGCTGCTTTACGTCGACTGAAATAATAAACATTGACTGTCCCTCCAATTTCTGGCATTCCTAAGCAGTTGATGTCACTGCATTATTTTTCTACACAAACACATTACCCCAAAACACACACACACACACACATTTGTTTTTGTGACATATGGGGACATTCCATAGGCGTAATGGCTTTTATACTGTACAAACCGTATTTTCTATCCCCCTGCACTGCCCCTACCCCCTAAACCTACCCATCACAGGAAACATTCTGCATTTTTACTTTCTAAAAAAACTCATCCTGTATGATTTATAAGCCTTTTGAAAAGTGGGGACATGGGTAATGTCCTCATATTTCACCCTCTCCTTGTAATACCTATGTCACACCTATGTCATTATACACATTTGTGTCCTCATATGTCACAAAAACATGCTCCCCCCCACACACACTTTTCATTCAAACATACAGTATATATATTTATTTTTTGCTGTTTTCAGTGACACATTGCTGTTCAGTGACAGTTCAGTGACCACAGTTGTCATGCTCCAGAAAGGACAAAAAAAGTAACCCATACGACTCGTGCATTATGTGCCTAGTGTTCTTTAAATCACATTAAAGTTTTGGGTCAAATTCATATTTTGACAAAAGCTCACAAATGTGAAATTTGGGCTTGCATTCAATTGAAATATTTTAAGAAATATCCCAAATGCCTTTGGCAAAAAATAATAATTTGAACCTAACTACATAGAGATTTGGAATGACAATGACATAATTCTTTTTTCCCTTTTTTGGGTGGGTGGGGGGGGGGGGGGTGGACTATCTGTTTAAAATGCTCTCTTAAATACATAAACACTCACACATGCACATGCTTTTGCTAACTCACTTACTTTTCCCCCCTTTCTCTGTCTCACAACCACACATCATCTTTCAGACATTACATAGACCTACTAAAGTTAAAAAATGGTCTCACCCTCCCTTCACCATAACTCAGGGTATCTCTGGTTCTTTTCACTTCCATAATTGATGTTATATTCTTGGCAAAGTCACCCTTATTACAGAACCAAATAAAAACAGAAATACTTGTGTTTATTATGTTTACTGATGCATTGAAAGTCTTGTTCTGAGGAGAACGTACCGAATCACTGCCTCAGTCTTGATGGCAAACAGACTTCAATGAGTTGATGGCTGCACATCTTTCCCAACTCTCGATGCAGTTCTTTCCATTGCATTTATCCATCTACGTGGCAATAACCTCCATCTGACCTGACGAAGCCTTTCTCGTTTCAGTTGACAGTTCAGATCTCGTTTTTGACAGTATACAAATGCACATTACCCATGCTATTCCCTCTCGATGTGAACTTGCAACTCATGCCATACTTCATCACTCTCCACAAAGTGAAAATGCCATGCAATATAGTGACCTTTGATCTTTGACTCTTTGATTAGATCCCTATGCCATTGTGTCCTTCCTGCATCAGAGCCAAAAGACGGTGACTGTTCGGAACACACTCAATCCCACCTGGGACCAGACCCTCATCTTCTATGAAGTGGAAATATTTGGAGACCATAAAGTGACTGAAAGGAGCCCGCCGCACATTGTGGTGGAGTTGTATGATCAGGACACCTATGTGAGTTTTTGTTGAGTTGGTATGTGTTATTTTATAAGCGGGTGTGTTTCATGTCAAATTTGTCTTGAGTAGTCAGACACTTGAAGACTTGAAGTCTGAGGTCTGAAGTCACTTTAAGTCTGGTCCAATTTACAGCTTATTCAGGTTGAGAACTGCCAACTTTGTCAAGCAGAGATTATCTGACCAAAGTTCCTTTATAGAAAACCATATTAAGTCATATTCATAACGCCAAGCAAGTACAGCTCTTATCTACTTAAATGAGAAAACACTGAAATCCATGCAACTGTTTGACAAATGGACGTATAAATAACAAATTATTCAAATCTGACAATGTTGGTATCATAAATTGCACTTCCATGGCAACCAAAACATTCAAGGTCCAAATCAATGTCGTTTCAATGTGCTTTGAAGGGCTTCAGAGGGCTCTCCACTATCCCAGTTGAGGAATAGGGTCTTATCTAGTGAAACCATTGGTCATTTAAAAAATAAAATAAATATGTATATACCCTTTAACCTAAATTGCTCATCTTGGGCTGCTCTGCATCTAGCCAGGAATTGCACGAATTGTCACGCCGGAACGGTCACGCTAGACAAAGGCGGAAATACCGCCCCAAGTGAACGTGCGAGGACTAATACAAACGCCCTTTACCAAAAAAACACTCCATCTTTAACTTCAAAATCATCTGACATTGTTGCTTTACCTTTTTTTTTGTTGCTAAAAGACATTTATATCTTCGCAGCTTTGTAAACACGGGGTGGTACTTCCGCTTACGTCTCGCGTGACCGTTCCGGCGTGATTACGCAATCCGTGGGATGAGCAATTAAGGTTAAAAAGTATATATATTTTACTTTTTTTATTTTTTTAAATGACCGATGGTTTTGCTAGGTAAGACCCTATTCCTTAGCCTAGAAATCTAGACGCACCCTAGCGGCAGCAAATTTAATTTGCCCGCAAGTGTGGTCTAGCAACTCTCAATTCCTATCTGAGCTGTATTCCTCAGAATCTGGACGGCCCAATCACATCGTGTAGATAGGCTATAGAGTCGGCGGGCGGGGCCATAATGACGACGGCCGAGTTGTGTTTGCGTGCTTCTAGTAACACAGTCTTCTAGTAAACACAGAAACTGGCGAACGGCGGCGGTCTTTCGAATCAGCTCTGCCCGCGCCTCCGGAAGACTTGGAGTTAAGCTTTCCTCTGAGAAAAGAACAAAGAGTGGCACTGAAGTCATTCTTAAAAAGGGAAGATGTGTTCGGAGTTTAGCCGACCGGATACGGCGAATGTTTAATCTGTCAACAAGCTCTGCTTCACCGTCGTTGCTCCGGTTGGTGTACCGCTATCCTATCGCGTGCAGAGGGAGTTTGAAAAAAAACGTTTATCCCGCCCCTCGGACTGAGCCCTGTCTATGGTGAGTTTCCAGACCAAACATCTTGATGTGGGTCTGGCTTGTCAGGCTACCTATTCCTCATCTGGGATCGCTCAAAGCCTCTGCATCCCTTCGTTGATGAAACCAGTGTCTAGTTTAAAAGGTTAGTTCAGACAAAAATGAAAATTCTGTCATAAATTACTAACTCTAATGTTGTTTCGACACCTGTAAGTTCATCTTCGGAAAACACAAATGAAGATAGTTTATTTGAAATACGATGGCTCAGACAGGCCTTCATTGACATCAATGTAGATTCCTTTCTCAAGACCCATAAAAGGCACTAAAGACGTTGTTACAAATGTTATTTCGTTTTTTGCGCCCAAAAACTATTCTCATCGCTTCATAAAATGATTGTAGAGGCACTGTAGTGAGATGGGCTTTGTAACAACAGAATGAACAGAGGTCTTATGGGTGTCGAATGACATTAGGGTAAGTAATTAATGACTGAATTTTCATTTTAGTGTGAACTAACCCATTAAGTTTTATAGTATCCATTTATTTAAGTCATAGTATCCGTGTTAACCTGGTCTTTAAACAGAAAATGCTTGACAAGTTATTTGACCTCTGCAGGGTGCTGATGAGTTTATGGGCCGTTGTGTTTGTCAACCTTCAATGGTATCTTCACCTCGCCTTGCCTGGTATCCCATCCAGAAAGCTGGGAAGGCTGCTGGAGAACTTCTCGCTGCCTTCGAACTGATCCGTAGAGATAAAGTAAGAGTTATTTCAATTATTATCATTCATAGTCCTTGTTAACATCAGTTGTGATATTGTAATTGGCATCACTGGCCTTCATTTTCCAATTTTCAATGTTTCATGTGAAGGACACAGTCATGATGCCATTAAAAAGCCATGAAGGTCACCATTTATCATAATTAAAATGACCTTGATGATTCTGTGGGATTCTTTGTGTCCTCTAGACACTTCTAGCACAGCTGTTGTCTGCAGCATCTCTTTTAAAAGAGATGCTTTTGTTATGAGTTTAACCCACAAGTGTTTACATGGCACATATCACTGCTTCTCCAGCACCACAGAGGAAGTTTCGTGGCTCCTTCACCCACGCAGTTGCATTTGTATGCATAGCGTCTGACAACATTTGATTTAAAATTCAAAACCGCTCTCAGTTTTTATAGTGCATCTGTGTACACATAGATGAGTGTTGAAATAATGTATTCATTTATGTTCCTTCTTTCTTTCTTCACAGCCTGCAGTTCATCACATCCCAGGGCAAGAGGTTAGTCATATTTTATTTTTTATTTTTTTAATTATTTGTAATTTTTTTATGTCTTCTATAAAAAAAACATGCACAAACACACACACAGACTTCCTGTTCTCCTTCGAGTCCCCGCTACTCCTTGTTCTCTCAGTCAGGCACGACTGAGTAATTGGATGGAGCTGCTGTAAATGACATAAACATCACTGTATCTGAACTGGTTTCCCTTGCCCTGTCTGTTTGGAGACTGGCACCGCTCTGCAGCTCTCAGTTCAGGCAAAAGGCCCTGTCTGGGCAATGCAGACAGCCAGGAGACTGATTGGAGATGCCAGTGGAGTTTAAGAGTGCCAGAGGCCCCACCCAGTCCAGACCTGACCAGCTGGCATCTGTTAGAGTGGGATAATCACAGGGAAATTGAATTAAAGTGAACCCTTAGAGAACAGTCAAGCCACCCACCCACGCACACACACAAACAAATGCCCACACAATAACACTTTATTTATTTGATTTTTCGTTTGTTTTTCCCCCAGGGGGATATTATACCACCCTCACATATCATGGATGAGGTAAGTGTTGGTAAAGGGCTCTTGTATAGAGTCAAGACTCAAGAATACAGAATGACTCTTGTTTGCAGTTGTCCCAGAGCATCTCTTTCCTGTTCTCTTGTTCATTTTCCCCTCTCTGTTTATTTTGGGCATCTTCAAGCTTGTGCTTCCAGGGTTCCTCTCTGACAGTCAACAGAAATGGGTACAATTCAGCATGCACACACATACTCAAACACATTTTACTGTATTTAGCAGGAACTTTTGACACAAAAAAAACAAAACAACACAGGATGTGGTTCCACCATAGTAAACCAAAAGGATTACAAAAGCCCTTCAGATCTCCATAGCAGCGTCTCTTCAAATGTTAAAACATAAAATGGAAGATAGCTGGAACCAGTATAGTTAGCTCCAAATTGTCATTCCCACTGGTTTTCATTAGGCTGTAGATATGGGGTGTTGAGATCTAGATTGTTTTGGGGGTTTTGTATCCCTGGTGGGTAGATTCCTCCAGAACTCTATGTACTATGTATGCACCTCCTCGATTTTTATGAGGCCTGCCAAGGACAAGATCTTTTGGGAGGTGACTTGGAAATTGAGAGCCCTTTCTGATCTGTCTGTATTCCCAGCTCTCCTAACTACTGGATTCTACTTCATCTGCACAAAGATTTGTATTGTTCTGCAGTGGCATTTCAAAAAGACACAAGTGATGGGCTAATGGTGTAACTAACATGCTGCTATTAGACTGCATAATAGCTGCTCTTCATTATATAGAAACACACTAGGGAATTAAACACACTGGACTAGTACATGTGCTTTGTGTCTCCAATAGCAAATTAAAACATTGGCAGTACATGGGAAATATGGCACTGAAAATAAGGCTTGCACTTTTCCTTTTCCTCTCTACTCCACCTTACTGTCCATGCTTTGCTGGAAATAACTGCATGATATCATTAAGGTCTAGGAATGCAATTATATTAATTATATTGACCAATATTAAACAATTATAATATTTTGTCTAAACAAATTAAAATTAAACACTTTGTTTTAAATGCTACAAGTGAATTTAGGCATCACAGCATTATAATGCACGGTATGAAAAATTCATATACATATGCATATTCAGTTGGGGGGCAAAGTGGGGCAAAAAAATATTTAGTCAGCCACCAATTGTGCAAAAAGTTCTCCCACTTAAAAAGATGAGAGAGGCCTGTAATTTTCATCATAGGTAAACTTCAACTATGAGAATGAGGGGGAAAAAATCCAGAACATCACATTGTCTGATTTTTAAAGAATTTATTTGCAAATTATGGTGGAAAATAAGTATTTTGTCAATATCAAAAGTTCATCTCAATACTTTGTTATATACTCTTTGTTGGCCATGAAGAGGTCAAACGTTTTCTGTAAGTTGCCACAAGGTTTTTACACACTGTTGCTGGTAGTTTGTCTCCATATCTCCATGTAGATCTCCTCTAGAGCAGTGATGTTTTGGGGCTGTCACTGGGCAACACAGATTTTTCAACTCCTTCCAAAGATTTTCAATGGGGTTGAGATCTGAAGACTTCAGGACCTTGAAATGCTTCTTACAAAGCCACTCCTTCGTTGCCTGGGTGTTTGGGATTATTGTTATGCTGAAAGACCCAGCCACATTTCATCTTCAATGCCCTTGCTGATGAAAGGAGGTTTTTACTGAATATCACGATACATGCCCCCATTCATTCTTTCCTTTACATGGATCAGTCGTCCTGGTCCCTTTGCAGAAAAACAGTCCCAATGCGTGATGTTTCCACCCCTATGCTTCACAGTAGGTATGGTGCAACTCAGCATTCTTTCTCCTCCAAATATAACTAGTATAGTTATATTTGGAGTATAGTTATAGTTCAGTTTTTACCAAAAAGTTATATTTTGGTTTCATCTGACCATATACCATTCTCCCTCTTCTGGATTTTCCAAATGCTCTCTAGCAAACTTCATAAAAGGCCCAGACATGTACTGGCTTAAGCAGGGGTACACGTCTGGCACTGCAGGGTTTGAGTCCCCTGGTGGTTACTGTTGGTAGCCTTTGTTTCTTTGGTCCCAGCTCTCTGCAGGTCATTCACTAGGTCCCCCCATGTGGTTCTAGGATTTTTGCTCACCTTTCTTGTGATCATTTTGACCCCAAGGGGTGAGATCTTGCGTGGAGCACCAGATTGAGGGAGATTATCAGTGGTCTTGTATGTCTTCCATTTTCTAATAACTGCTCCCACAGTTAATTTCTTCACACCAAGCTGCTTACCTATTGCAGCTTCAGTCTTCCCAGCCTGGTGCAGGTCTACAATTTTGTTTCTGGTGTCCTTTGACAGCTCTTTGGTCTTGACCATAGTGGAGTTTGGAGTCTGACTGTTTGAGGTATTGGAAAGGTGTCTTTTAACGAGTTCAAACAGGTGCCATTAATACAGGTAATGAGTGGCAGACAGAGGAGCCTCTTAAAGAAGAAGGTACTGGTTTGTGAGAGTTTGTGAGAGTAATTTGCAAATAAATTATTTAAAAATCAGACAATGTGATTTTCTGGATTTATTTTCTCATTCTGTCTCACATAGTTGAAGTGAACCTATGATGAAAATTACAGGCCTTTCTCATCTTTTTAAGTGGGAGAACTTGCACAATTGGTGGCTGACTAAATACATTTTTGCCCCACTGTATTAGTGTTAAAAGATGTTTTTTTTTTTTTTTGAAAATGTAATCTAAATGTATACATTTTTTTGGATAAATAAGCATGCAAAATTAACTGTCCAATACCAGCAAATAAAAAAGCTACAGTATATTGGCCAATGTGTGCAATACAATATTTTGTTCTGCATTCCTGTATCTCAAACAGTAGAGCATGGCACTAGCAACTCCCAAGGAATGCATGGACTGATAAATTGTATACCTTGAATGAAATGCAAGTCACTTAAAAAAAAGTCTATACGCACAATATACATTTCAGTGCAATATATATGTGTACTGGTTAACTTTTAAATACAGTGGCTTTTCCAAAATGTTATGTTTGTGTGTAAAGGCTTGAGCATGTTGAGCACTGAGTTTGTATAACTTTCAGGAAAACTGATAAATTCTCATTTATCAGTTAGATTATCGATGCATTTTTAAAGGCATTCCTATTTTAAAGTCACCATGAAATCAAAACTGACTAGGGGTGACCCCAAATAGTCGAAGATTCGATGCATCGAAATGCAGAGCCGGATTCGACCACAATCCCACAGTCGAATCTTTGTGGGTGTTATGAGCCACAGAGCGCCATTTCAAGGTTTTATATTAAATTTATATTATGTTTCCCTCAAATCGTCAATGCACATACTGATTTCACCCTGTGCTATGTCTGCGCAGTAGAGATCTTGGGACCGGAATCTGCACTGTAGAGAGCAGGAAGTAGAGGCGCAGTATTAAAAGCCCACCCACACTCGCAGATGCAGAACAATTCATTAAGTTGGTTTGAAATAAACAGTTATGGACATGTATAAATTAAATAACTAACTATAACTAAACTTATTTTAAAAAAATTAACACTTGAAATGAAATCATCGTGATAAAAACTGTCTACAATGACAGAAACTAACTTTGGTCACCTGGGGCCGAGGCGCGGAGGATCCAATCGATTCCCAAAAGACAAAATCAAATCAAAATCAAGTCAATATATTTCTTGTTTGAAACACAATTTCACGCAGATATACATCACAATATGGAAGAAAAGACTATCACAACATTTATTTAATGCTGATTTTAATGGTGCTCTTTTAAATGAAGTTTTTAAGCATGGAGAAGTTTTCGGCCATGGGGAATTTAAAGCTTCAGTTCTCCATGGCTGAAGAATATCTCCAAAGGTCCCTTTGCACAGAGTACCATTGTATTCAACAGTAGTGCCATTCATCAAACAATTGCACTGGCTCAATGCAGACCTGGCTAATCATTGTATATGCGTGTGTGGACTGTGAAGTGATCGCTAACTTTGATTGTCATGGAAAGTTATGATGTTTGACTTTTTGTTGCTGCTATTAGTAACCAATTTCTTGTTTGTTTTTACACCCATTTTAAAATTTGGGTGTGTCGTGCACATGCACTTGTAGAGAAGAATGGAACAAAGTTGAGTCCTCTAAATGTACTCTTTGTCTCCTTCAATTATATGAAGATAACGGTTTTTGAATCCCATCTTACCTCAGACTAAATAGTGAACTTGTATAGTGTATACGCATATCAAAACATCATTATCAATGTTGTTGTAGTAATATTTACCTACGATTACATTTTTATTCATATTTTTAATAATCTTTTCTTATACATTTTTTATATATATTTTTTTTCTTTTGTCATTTATATTGGTATTTTATTTAAATATTACTGTTTAGGTTTCATTTATTTTTCATTTAACTTGCATCTTTTGTTTTTTTATTATTATTATTATTATTATTTTAGTGCTTCAACTTTTGAATATTTGTATTTTAAAAAATTCCGGCTTTAGTTAAATTAACATTTTTTGTTAATAGTTTTAGGTTTAGTTAACAATAATAATGATCCTTATAGATTTTTTCCTATTATGCTTTGCCCTTTGTTAGTCAGAGGACTCTGATTTGCCCTATCCACCACCACAGAGGGAACCTAATGTCTACATGGTGCCACAGGGGATAAAACCTGTCCTACAGCGCACTGCTATTGAGGTGGGCCCAAAACATAACCTCAATTATCAATTTAAACAGTTTAAAAGCACTTCTAGCAGATTTGAACCTCACAAAATGCTATTTTCCCTTGATTACTTTAGGCCATTGCACCTGATGTGACAACCTTTTAACCTTTAAACTCTTAGATACTGGCGTGGGGTTTGCGTAACCTGAAGAGTTTCCAGCTGGCCAGTGTGACATCTCCCAGTCTTCAGGTGGAATGTGGAGCAAGTGTGGTTCAGTCGTGCGTCATTCGAAATTCTAAGAAGAACCCCAACTTTGACATCAACACCCTCTTCATTGATGTCGTAAGCTCTGGATTTAGATTTTCCAGTTATTATCTACATAATTTTGTTGAAATAAAGCAGATACAGTTAGGTAAGATTCAACTTCAGTGTGCATTCATCAAGGACGAATACAAAAATACGGCATCTATTGTAACTAACAAAGGTTAATAGTAAATACCGTTGACATTTGGCTGAGCCCTCTTCAGACATTTCTTGTAGATACTTCATGTAAAAATCCGGTTAAGATATCAGATTTTTTGTTACAGCATGCTGCTAACCAGTTGTGACAGACTTATATACAACGTGGTCATGGTGTCCTTCACATGGTGGATGTTTCTTGAGTGATGACTGGCACAGTAACAATGTTCCCCAGCAATGAGCGTCAGTTCTTAATTCTTAAACGTAAGATAGTTTGGATTCTGTTCCAATACTCATCTAAGACTGGGAGGCATCGCATGGAAAGAATGCTGAATGACTGGGAAAGTTATTTGCACTGTCAGTCGTGGTCAGTCCTGTGCCATACCGTGTCATGTTTGACTCAGTTTAGGGTGTTAAATACTTTCACAGAGAACGAGAGGAGAGAGAGAAAGGTTCTTTGGAATAACAACTGAAATGGATAAATAAACAAGTCATTATGTTACAAGTTAAAAGTTTGGAAGTCTTGCATCTCTTTACGTTCACATCTCTGCTCTTCTCATTCACTCTAGCGACTGCCCAAGGAAGAGCTCTACATGCCCCCATTGGTGATTAAGATTATAGACAACCGACAGTTCGGCAGGAAGCCTGTTGTGGGCCAGTGCACAGTCCACTCACTGAATGAGTTTCGCATTCAGCCAGAGATTCTGGAGAGAGACCCTACAGAAGAGGAATTTGGTGAGACAGAGGAAATAAGAAAAATACTTTAAAAACCGTTTGAACCATATTGTCCCTAAGGTGAATGTAATTTCACCAAGTACAGCACGTTCCTGGATCAACATCTTTAACATTAATGATGAATAACATTGGAATCAACCAATCAGATTTGAGAGACACCTTTACCGTTTACATCAAGTTTAGGTTTAAACCCAGGGTTAGGTGCTTCTACATCAGTGTTATTCATCATTTCCTTTGATTTTAGGGAAGGGTTATGGGTAGGGTTAGTTTTAGGACATTTTCGGACATGAATGTTGTTTCAGGAGCAGCAAGATGACCTTGTTATTAACTACATATCAAAATATATTTTTAATATTTTAAACACAACAGATACATTTAAAGGTGAGCTTGTACTGCTTAGGGAATCAATCAGTCATATTGGAGAAAATTATTTTGAGATTTTGTTTAGGGTTGCATATGAGAACTGGTTCTTATTTGGAACCAATTCATGTAAAAATCAAATGATTTTCTTGATCCTCGGTTCCATTAACAGTTTTCGAGTGTGCATTCTTCTGACGATGTGGATGAAACATTATACTTAAAGGGTTAGTTTACCCAAAAATGAAATGTATATCATTAATGACTCACCCTAATGTCGTTCCACACGCGTAAGACCTCCGTTCATCTTCAGAACACAGTTTAAGATATTTTATATTTAGTCCGAGAGCGTATCTAAGTGTATGCACACTATACTGTCCATGTCTAGAAAGGGAATAAAAACATCATCAAAGTAGTCCATATGTGACATCAGTTGGTTAATTAGAATCTCTTGAAGCATCAAAAATACATTTTGGTTTAAAAATAACAAAAACTACGACTTTATTCAGCATTGTCTTCTCATGATTCGGATCGCGTGTCAAACTGTTGAAATCACGTGACATTGGCGATCAGAATCATGAATCAATACACTGATTCATTCCCATTTGAATCTTTATTTGAGGTTTGAAAACAAATGCGGAAGAGAAGACAATGCTGAATAAAGTCATAGTTTTTGTTATTTTTAGACCAAAATGTATTTTTGATGCTTCAAGAGATTCTAATTTACCAACTGATGTCACATCTGGATGACTTTTATGATGTTTTTATTCCCTTTCTGGACATGGACAGTATAGTGTGCCTACACTTGGATACGCTCTCGGACTAAATATGAAATATCTTAAACTATGTTCTGAAGATGAATGGAGGTCTTACGGGTGTGGAACGACATTAGGGTGAGTCATTAATGACATATATTTCATTTTAGGGTGAATTACCCTTTAATGCTATACAGTATTTATGGTATATTTTCATCAACAGAGGAAATTGCTCACACCCCTAGAGATGAAGTTCTGGTTGATATCGATGACAAGGAGCCTCTCATTCCAGGACAGGTATGATCTGTCTTTTGACCTGTGACTTAAAATGTCCTTCTTTTTCTTGAGCTGATTGACAAGGTGACATGTTGTGCTGTATCCATATCTCTTCCTCAGAAATGCCTTTTGAAGAATGGCTTTATACCAGTCATTCTCAACCAGGGGGCCTAAGGGAAAATTCTAAGGGAGCCTCAAAATGTCACTTTAAATAAGTAAAATCAATTTCATACATGTAATGATTATACATTATTCTAGTTTTGCCAAGCTCTGAAATATTTTATCAGATACACGTAAAAATCCATATCCAGTAAATCACAACAACTGGAAAAGTCATGGGGCCTTTGAATATTGTTGTGGACACAGCAGTCAGAAAGTTGAGCGCAATGAATACACATTTTATTTTTTCGTCTGTTATGATGTGAGTCCATTTGGCTTTTAGGAGCCTTGTTTAGAGTATGAGGTATGCTGTCATGGCAAGGTTAAGGACCTCTGAGTATACACATTACTTTATAAGGTCTTCTAGGGATTGTATTCTCCATGCCTTTATTGGTGGAATTTAAGTGTGATTCTAGTTGTGAAACATGGCAATCACATCCTGTCCATTATAAAGTCTGGGTTACGGCATTGCTCCAGCGGGACACGACATTTGTGGCACTAAGAAAGGCAGCTTCTTGAAGGATTGAGAGACAAGACCACAATGGGCATAGTATTGAATTCAATTAGGTATTAGTAGAAATGCTGTTTCACAAAAAAGTTTGCGATCTATTACTCAAATTTACCTTTAATTGTAATTTAGGAGTAGTCTTGTAATGTTGCTATGGTGGCATGTTAGTCAACTTATGACATAATTGGGGGTGGGTGTGTGATGAAATCATGAACTATGAATTCAGTAACATGATGGAATATTGTTTGGCGCTAGCATGTAGGATGAAGGTTTACACCATCTTGAGACAATGACACGCTTCGCGTTCTGAGAAAAGAGAGGCCAGCTTTAATGACTCCTTCTCGAGCTGTCATCAATTCCCTCTCATAACTACGACCTAAAAATACTCCCAAAAAATAAATAAAAACAACATAAAAAAATGATCAAGGGGGATTAGGAAAATTGTTTCCATGTCTCAGCTTTAACCTCTCAGCCTTTATTTGTTCATTCACTGGAAGAAAATCTAGACTAGAATATCAGATTCGGGCCCGCATGGCCCACTTGGTTTCCTTGGAAATGTATCATACTCACAAACGGCAGTTTATTTAGGTTTTTGACCTTCCAGCACGGCTGGCAGTGCTTCCCTGTGGATATGAGACGTTCTGTCGAACGCAAAGTGGAAACAGGAATATTTCACGCTTGCCCTTTTGAGCTCAGTTTTATAAGCCCACGCCCAGCTCTAGTTAAGAGTCATTAATGGGGATTTTTTTTCTTCTGCACTTGCTATCTTTTCCGTTGATCTAATCTGAGAACAAGATTCAAGATTCAGTGTGTGACAAAGCAGGCTAATGTTTTTTTTTAACCTGCAGTGTCTTGCATTTGGTAGCCAATTATGAACCTGAAATGTGCGATTCAGATGGCATCATTGGCCGCACCATTTGTGGTTTGTCTGAAATCAGTTGCATACTCGAGAAATAACCACATGTTTGACTCTGAAAATGTATTGCTAGATACACAGTAAACATCCCCTCCAGTTCTGCTCCTGATTTCAGATGTCTCGTGACCACTGCGCTATGGGCTTGATTTATAAATGTGCATCCATCAAATGGCTCGTTCTTGCTAACAAAAATAAAAGAAGGACCACAACCACAGTCATCTGTGGTAGAATCCCAATGTCCCTTATTTTTGTCTATCAGAAATGTTTGATGGAATATAGGATGTGAAGGAACTGTGGGAAAATGGGCATGTTAACTGTTCATTTTTGTAAAGAAGGGCTATTGTTGCATGAGTTTGCATGCTCATCACTTTTTGGTTTTGCTTGAGGGTGTAGACGTTTTTCTTTTGCACATGTCAATCATGCCTTTGATTAGCAAATTTGGCAGCTCATCATCTTTACGTTTTCTGTTTTATACCATGTAGCGTTCATACATTTTTCAGGTTCCTCCAGGGTAGTTTTGACATACAGTAGCAAGGTCTCTCGTATACCGGCCAGCTGCACTGGTTTAGAATGAAGTTTCAGGGGTCTATCGCACTAGAAGGAAAAGCAATTTGATCCCTGGGCCGCAATCCCACATGACTTCTAGAATTCCAGTGGGAGCTTGAAGCCAAAGAGGAAAATATGATCGTCTCTATGTGGCTACTGTTTGGAATCTGATGGCAGTAAATGGTCTGATAGTCATTCTGAGATCTGGAAAAAAGATACTCGATATCTCCAATCAATATCCTGTGCACAGTAACTTTTGATTGTTAAAAATAAAAATTCTTCTTTAGACTTTACTCTTTAAGAATGATTCCAGCAACCATGTTTTACACATTTATCAAAGATTCCAACTCAGACAGTTTGCAAGGGTTCACAATTCACAGAAATCTTCACAAAATGCTACTTTTGCTTGCCGTATTTAAACGAAGGGAAAAATCAACACAACCATTTTAAAGTTTGGGTCAATTTTTTTGATGTTGTTTTTTGAAAGAAGTATCTTACGCTCACAAAGGCTACATTTATTTGAACATTTGTGAAATATTACAATTAAAAAAATATTGTTCTATTATAATATACTAAAATAGACTAAAATAGGGACACCAAAATTATGATATACAAATAAAATAAATAAATTAGGTTTTATTTAATTCTATAAACTATAATACTGATCTGCCAACATTGTCGCTATATGATAAATTAAAATAAGCTGATAACATCACCGTTTTCTCCAGAACGACTGTACAGCCAAATCAAATTTAGTTGCAATATTGTCCTGTTTAACACTCTGAAGCTGCTTTGAAACAATCGTCATTGTAAAAGCGCTATATAAATAAAGCTGATTGATTGATTGATAATATATTTAAAGTTTCAATTTTTTTGACAGCTGAATTTTCAGCAGCCTTTACTCCAGTCTTCAGTGCCACACGATACTTCAGAAATCAGTCTAATATGATGTTTTAGTGCCTAATAAACATTCTTATTATTATCAGTGTTTTGTGGAAACCGTGATGCTTCTTTCCAATAATTATTTGATGAATAGAATGTTAAAAAGAACAGCATTTATTTAAAATAGAATACATTTTTTTTACTCTTACTTTTGATCAATGTATCATTGCTGAAATTATTAACTTCTTCAAAAAACAAACAAAAAACAAATCAACTTTTGAATGGTTTAGTTGATTTTGTAAATTTATTTTGTATGTGTTGTTTCTGCTGATCTGATTCAGGTGTCTGAACTGCAGCACTGATGAAATGTTGTTGTCAGGGTTACGTTTATGCCGAGTTCACATTGTACGATTTTTAAAGTCGGATCACTGTTCTTGTCACATTGCACGATGGATCAGCGACAGGGGGTTACACTTTTGCGACAACTCTGTCTACGTTTCACAACCAAACACACGAGAGGTGATGGAAAAATATAGCAAGATCACGTGTGAGGCCGGAATTATTAAAAAATGGTTGCCTGCAAGAAGCTTGAAATCCAATTTCTGCGCTGATTTGCTGCAAAAAGGTGAAAAATGTAACCCCTTCCCGAAATTCCCTCTGCCGTGTATCTTGCTCTCTTATTGGTTGTTGGTCATCGCTGTTTTCAGTTAGACAGGTCCAGATATTTATCATGCCAAATATCTCAGAAGCACAATGCGTGATTGTCATCGATTTGCCTCCAATTTCGGGAATTTGTCGGCTATTTTGCAAAATCTGTTCAAAATCGGGGGTTAAAATCATGCAGTGTAAACTCAGCTTTAGTGTTTTTTCCTTCATGTGATGATGTGCTTGTGTTACTTGTGTTTCCTTTCAGTTTAGTCTTATTAATTCCTTGTTAGTTGCCTTAAGCCTAGTTCACACTGCCTGATTTTAGCCCCGATTTTGACTCGCCGACAGGTTTTGCGAAGTCGCCGACAAATCGGTGCTCGTGCATGCGAGTGACAATCACGTAGTGTGAATGATCAAAGACACGATCAGAGAGAATCGCAGACGAGTAGCCGACCCCCGTGAGATATTCGGCATGCTAAATATCTGGAGCTGTCGGCGATTCAAACTCCTGCTGTGTGAAATGAGTTCTGACTGAAAATAACATCTGCAATGACCGACAGCCAATGAGAGAGTGAGATACAGGGCAGCGGGAGGTTTAGGGAGGAGTTATAGAGCAGAATATCAGTATTTTAATGGATATATTTACAATTCTTTCAAACAGAAACAAAGCCCAAGCCGAAGCAGCAGCACATGCAAAATGATTTACCTCAAACTCTCTTTGCAGAACACAATCCTTGCCCCCTCTGTCTCTACAACAATTTCCTCCGCCATAATCTTTTTTTATTTTTTTCCACAAATCAGCGCACAGACAATTTGGAGCAAACTTTGTGCAGTTTATCATTTTTAATAACAATTCCAAGTGTCGCATGAGAACTGGTCTCACACACGTGTGATCTCGCGTTGTTTACTTGTCACATCATCGCACGTGTAGTTGGGAAACGTAGTTTGCACACCGGAGAGAGAAGGTTGTCGGCGATTGTTCCTCCTGTATAGTCATGCAGTGTGAACTCATCTGTCGTCGATCCATCGGTCAGTAGCATTCAGTCACTACTGTGTGAATAGAGCAGTGACCCGACGAGTTTGAAAATCGTGCAGTCTGAACTAGGCTTAAGTTATTACTGCGTTTCTCCGGTGTCTAGTTTAGTTGCCTTTGTTTGTCCCCTGTATATATTGTTGTTAGTAAGTGTGTGGATTATGCTGCTGCTTCTCCTGGTTTTCTCTTTTGTGGTTTTCCGTGTCAATTAAGTAGTACCTGCATCAAGCATTTTGGATTGGACCGTACACAACACGACAGTTGTATAGTCCCACTAAATTATGCTAGATTGTAATAGTCTGTTGCATCATTCACAGCCTCTAGCACTCATAACTGACCTCTTTGATAGAGAATTAGGCCATGCAAATTGCATTCAACAGACAGTGTGTGCCAGTAGACTAAAATATATTGGGATTTTTTTTCTTTATTCCCCCTTAAGCATTATAACTTATAATATCTTCCCCTCTAATGCCCTGTGTTTTGTGTTTGGTGGTGTACAGAGTGGTACAGCAAGCTGATCCCAACAGTTTGCATCAAATGAAACTCGAACCCCATCAACTCCCCAAAGACTTTGCTTTGGCTTGGCCCAGACCCCAATACTATTCCCTAGCGGTCTCATAAAAAAATGCTCCCTGGATCAGGTTCGTCACTTAAAGCAAGTTTTTGATGAGGCCAAACACAACCTCATAGGGGAAAGTAACACCAATCCAGTGGCTTTGTGGATTTGCTACGGTTTTGAGTGGGTTAAACGATATACTTCAGAAACAGGGCGCTAAAAGCAAGGACCCATGTAAAGGGACTTTGAAGAGGTTTCTGCGGTTAAACTTGAGGGAGAACTACTGAAAAGGTTTCATTTTGATCCTACGTCTTGGTGGCTTCGCCCAAAGGCCTTTAGACAGCAAGAGAGGCAAACAGCCCTACTAATGTGTGTACTTCAAAATGTTCTGTAATGCAACTCCTCTAGTTGGAGGACAACAGCAAACAAAGCGGCCTGGTCCTAATTAGCTGTTCTACTGAGTAGCTGCGTGGAGTCCTCTCTCTTGTTGTATTTATTATGCCCTGGCACTACACAGCAGAAGGCGCTGTGAGGGTTCAGTCCTCCCTCTGATGTGGTAAGTCCTCGTCTTGGGCAACTGCATCCCCCCGCTCCTGGCTGCTCACCACCGGCGCCACAATAACTGCCACCCCCTACCCCCACACCTCCCCTGCTAGGGGTCGACTCTGGGGGAATGAGAGCGCTCGATGACAGGCCTTCGCGACCAGGTCCCTGTTTATGAGCAGCCGGTCTGATGGCCTGTTGAGCTCAGTTTTCGTGCCTTTCTTAAAAGAGCCTGTTTGAAAAGGTTACCATAGACAGGATGAACTGTCCTTATGTCTTGCACTTATTAGAACATTTAGCTGTTTTTTTCCCTGATGTTTAACACCATATCCAGCATTCTTGATTGTATTTAGACTGTGGTGTAAAAAAGAGCAAGCTTGATTTCGCATAATTTCAGCAGGATGTGGTCGCTGCATGGGAAGACACATCTCTGGCTCGGCTCTGCTGTTTGTAACACCAGCCTACCATAGCATTGTAATCACCCACACCATGTGCATCAGAAAACAAAGGAATCGGGAATGCTTCGGCATGATTAGCACGTGACGGATGCGGTGAGGCTCATCAGGATGGAATGTGTAAAATTGCTCCGCGTAAAATGTGTTTATAGTTAAAGCTGCCGTTTATCGCAAGGCATTTTTGGATTAGATTACTTCTTAGGAAATGTATGTAAAAATCTCCAATTCACACAAGATAGAGACCAAAGTAATCGTAGTATTATTTGCATTCTAATAGTTTTTTATAAAACATCACGTAATTTATAAGCTGTTTTCATTATGGTGACCAAAAATCTTCTCACAAGGATTTCAGTGTAACAGCAGAACTGTTTTACATGATATATTATCCTTTTGAGGGGAGCATTTGTTGACATATGTAATAAGATTTCCACTTAAATGATATTAAATGTTTACCCTGATCATTTTATTTATCACAACACTTTTCATAATGCGCACAGGGACAAATGTCTTTAAAATGACACTGTTACGCTAGGTTATTGTTACTTCTTGGAGAGCTCTCTCCTCAGAATTCAATTATTTTATTCCATTGTTCAATCCGCAAAAATGCATTTTTACCAGTGTTGTTTTATGGCTGGTGTGGCACTTTCGCTGCAACACGTTCCCATAGAAAACACTGGTTTTATTTAGCGTTGGGAGGCGCAGCGCTGCGGAATATAAATGCGTGTTGTGTCTGCAGCTAATTAGCGTTAGCGCTTACATCGCAGCATGAACTCATCCTACTGTAGAGCCCCTCATCTGTTAGAGCTATTATTGAAGAAAGAAAGAAAAAAAAAAACACTTTTGAGCCCCATCCAGGAAAAACAACAATCTTGGGGTGTCATTCTTCATCGGGGAATCACATTTCATGGTCCTGACCTTGGTAATGATTTATCTATCGGCTAGAAACACAGCCCCGTCTGAGTTCACAAACCGCAGGTCGAGTCAGAGCGTTCGGTAGGGTTGCCATCTGTACCTCATTGACGCTCTCTGTTGCATCTTAGTCTGATAGTTCCAGACCTGGCGTTTCAATCCACTGTCTGCTCCATAATATATACTGTCATCTTACTTCATCCATATATGCTGCTGATCTAATGTGTTCCTCTGTTTTCATGCAATTTCTCTTTATAATCGTCATAACTGCGGCCAGGATTGAGCTGTTGACTGGTAGAGCGTGGTTTAACATGCAGTTGCGCTAGATTTGTCTTGATAAGGATATTTAATATTACAAATTCCAATTACAGCCTCAAACATTTATCATTTAAACCTGAAACACTGTTTTGCTTTAGACTTTGGTTAGCGAAATGGAAAGATTTGATTTTCTTAGATATTATAAATGCTCCTCTATGATTGCATATGTTTGAAAGTGTGTTGATTAGCGAATGAAGTGTGTTTACTAACGCTAACCAACTAACCAATGCTTCTGGTTTATAACAGGCAGACGGCACCAACTCTGCCATTATTAACATCTCGCCTTCTCAGTCCAGCCTCCATGTACGTATGTATGACACCATCACCTCTTTCACCATCTCTTTCCATCTCTGCAACTTTCATTTCATCATGACTTGAGGTCATTGAGTGGATAATGTTATGGTTTGAGTCCGGGTTTTTTTTTTTTGCCTTAAATTAAGTGGGAAAATAATATTAGATTTTTTCTCGTTATGTGTTTGTGGTTCATGGCACGTCACCTTTATTCATTCAGAATAGCTGTGACAAAGTCAACAAGCGGAATACACATGAGATGTGGCTTGAGTTCTGTCCTGCATGCCCTTGGTGTATACAATGCATGGACAAGTGACATCACCCAGACCAAGGTCTGACTAAAAAATATGACAAAATAAATGTCCTGGTTTCACAGAAAGGGGTCAGATTATGTTAGGATCAGGCCTAGTTTAATTAGAACATCTAGGTAGATTTAATAAACATACCTTAGGAAAAAAAAAACATTACTGGTGTGCACTTTGAGACAAAACAATGACACGGACAAAGTTTAAGATCAACTATGCATTTTAGTCCAGGACTAGGCTTAAGAGGCGGACAGTAGTGGAGTATTTTTATTTTCTAAGTAATTTTATTTTTCAAGTATATGTACTTCACAACATTCTAAAACATAATATTGTAATTTTTACGGCACTGCCTTTCACATTGAATATAATTTAATACTTAATTACATAAAAATGTAGTGCTGTATACTTTTACTCAAGTAAAAGTAATTAAAATTTTACCTGAGTACAAGTAAGAAAGTACTATAATGTTTAATGTAATTAAGACTTTTATAATTAACTTTTATTTATGAAATGCAGTGCAGTAAAAAGTATAACATTTATATATTATGCTTTGGAATGTAGTGATGTAAAAGTTTTTCAAAGAAAAACACTGATAACGTATATACTTAAAAAATGTACTTCAGTAGAAAGTAAAAAATACTCCACTACTGTCCGCCTCTGCTAGGCTTAAACCACATCTGTGAAACTGAGGGAAGATCTATTCTCTCAAAACAAGTCTTAATATTACTAAGCCATTGTGCTTCTCACTTTGCGTCTCACTTTAAGAGATTTTTAAAGATGATATTTAAATATGTGTAATGCGGACACTAATGTAAAGTACACTATGTGGAAAAAAATACGTGGACACTTGTTTAAAGAATTGTTTTGGCTTTTAGGTGTGTAAAATCAAGCATTCAGATGTCTTGTGTCTGCACAAAGTGAGGTCCATATAGAAATGGTTTACTCAGTTTGCCGTGAAAGAACCTGACTGGCCTGCACAAAGTCCAGACCTGGACCCCAATTGTTTTGGGATGAATTGGAACTCCAACTCCAACCTCCCCGAGGCTCTTGCATCTGAATGTGTGCAAATTCCTGCAGCCATGTTACAACATCTTTCATATTCCACAACATTCCCACAGCATGTTCCAAGCCTTCTCAAATGATCGAAAACTATTTTAGCTGCAAAACTCCCTGTCAATACCCATGGTTTTGAAATGAAATGCTCAGACAAGCTCATATGGGTGTGGTGTTTGGGGGTACACATTCTTCTGACCATAAAGTGCATTTCCAAATGATATTTACACCAGTTTAATTAGGTTAACGATATATAACGGAAGATATATGCAAGTGGGAGATCTAGCTGGTTTTGTGAGTGGTTACTCAAGGTTTCTAACGCAATGAAGGATTTTGTATTTGTGACTTACTGCAGGAATTTACAGACCCATTATTTTATTTTATTTTATTTATTTTTGAGGCAAAGCTAATTTGCTCTCATATTTGTCTTTTACTCTGTAAATTTCTGCTTCAGATTGGTTGCAGAACACGATTCCTCCACGGACATAAATCCTGTTTTGTGTTAAGATCAAGGAGACTTAATGGTTTTAAACTATCCTTTCTGCAGTTTTTTAGTTACAGGAATTTAATTTCCAACAGAGGAAAGTCAGGATCATGAAAGAGGGACATAGAAAAGCGAGGCAAGCATATAGGAGAAAGGTGTGTTCTGATATCTTTTTAGGCCCATTTACTCTTGGATGTGGTGCAGGTCTTCATGGGGTAGATCCAAATTGGTTCTATTAAAATGATATGATCTCCACAGCTTCAGGACTTTGGTTCTAGTCCTTATGACTTCATTACACAAGGCTAGGACCAAGCTGAATCCTTTGATATAACTTCTTGTTTATATCACACTCTAAATGTAGTACTCTTTGCCTCCACTTGCCAAAACATAGAGGTTTCTTTTTCTTTCTTTTTTTGCAAACAAAGATATTTATTTTATTAGAAAACATTGAAACCAGATGATCAAAACCCAAATTTTCTCTTTCACTAGAGCCAAAGTAAATAGGGCTGTTAAAAGATTCCCAGTGTATTGCCCCTCATTGCCAAATGTCAAGAACAGAAAGAAAAGGAATGAGTGAAAGGAAGAGAAAGACAGAGAGAGAGACAAAAATATGTATTCAACCCTCAGTTTTCCACTAATGAAATTTTGAAGATGCAGACTTTCTTTGAGCTTGTCCTGTCCTGTTGCGTTCAGGAGCGATAAAAGGTAATTTCCTCATTGTTTTTATAATGAGATGTTTCACTGATTCAGTTTTTTTTTAAATGTGTCACATGAAGTTGACATAACTTTAAGATGTTATATATTTATCAAATATGTGTAATGAAAAAAAAAAATATATATATATATATATTATATATATATATATATATATATATATATATATATATATATTATATATATATATATATATATATATATATATATATATATATATATATATATATATATATATATATATATATATATATATAATATTTGGGAAAGGTCACTTCAGGTGTCACAAGTGCACCGGTCCTCCCTTACTGCTTCACTCCCTCACTCACACTCTAGACTACAATTCCCAGCATTCCTCCTGCTCATCACCAGCACCTCATCAGCACACTCATCACTGCAATATTTTTGTAGGGTTAGTTCAACCAAAAATTAAAGTGAAGTCATTACTGACTCACCCTAATGTCGTTCCACACTCGTAAGGCTCTCGTTGATCTTCAGAACACAGTTTAAGATATTTTATATATTTAGTCCGAGAGCTTTCTGTCCCTCCATTAAAAATGTATGTGCGGTATACTGTCCATGTCCAGAAGAACCAGAAAGGTAATAAAAACATCATCAAATAGTCCATGGGACATCAGTGAGTTAGTTAGAAATACATTTTGGTCCAAAAATAACAAAAACTACGACTTTATTCAGCATTGTCTTCTCTTCTGGGTCTCTTTTCTATCCGCATTCACGACTCCGCACTGACGCTGCTGACATGTTATCTGGTGCACCCGAGCTTCGTTTATAGTCTGAGGGAGACGCACGCTGTTAGTGGTGGAAATGTTAGTAGTGGAAACCACTATTCTTTCAAGATAGTCGTTCATTATCAATTTGTTCACCAAAATGATTCGCTCAGATACATTCACTGATTCATTCAGTAACCATTTTTTAATATTATATAAATATGACAGCAGGTGACGAAAAAGAGTGTTTTATGTGTAATGTCTTAATCTACTCATTAAATAAAATAAAGTCTAAATAAGTGGTTCAGATGACCAAAACAGGACCAAACCCGGAAGAGAAGACAATGCTGAATAAAGTCGTAGTTTTGTTATTTTTGGACCAAAATGTATTTTCGATTCTTCAAAAAATTCTAACTCATTAACCCACTGATGTCACATGGACTACTTTGATGATGTTTTTATTAGATTTCTGGTCCTTCTGGACATGGACAGTATACCGTACATACTCTTTCAATGAAGGGACAGAAAGCTCTCGGACTAAATATAAAATAACTTAAACTGTGTTGAGCAGAGGTCTTACGGGTGTGGAACTACATTAGGGTGAGTCATTAATGACATAAATTAATTTTTGGGTGAACTAACCCTAAGCGCACACACTGCATCTGCATTAATCCGGATACATTTCAAAATGCCGTTTTCGCTTCAAAACACTCTAGTGTTTTTTAAAGCATTTTTTCCCATAAACTTTCACATTCACACTGAAACCTTGGAAAACACCAAATAAACCTTATTGTGCATGCAAGAAACCTTATAAATGCTTACTTGAATTATACAGACAGAACAGATAACGTTATCATGTTATTCTTCTGGCAGGATCATTTTATTTAGCAAAATATCTCACTATGCACTGATGCGTCCAGTTTGCATTCAGTCAGCATTATTTGGTCTAAAACTGCCCTCATGTATTGCTGCAGGATAGCAATTGTGAGTACATTTTCTGTTACCTTTGCAGGACTGTGGTATGAAGAGTGTAGAAATAATTTTTAGCAACAGTGTAAAAGTGAATAGCACAGACACAATACCGGTATAAAGAGAGATTTCTATTGGTACAATATGAGTCACATGACTAAAAATGGATCATCGCTTTCGAGTACCTCCATTTTCACAGTCCACACTACAACACGAGAACAGTGTTTTCAAATTTATATCTTTAATACATATCTAAGTTTCTCCACAAAACATCTGTCTTGAGTGTGATTTCGTAACATTAGGTTTATTTATAATAATAATAATAATGGATAGAAAAAGAGAGACACTCTCAGCAGAGATACAAAGTAAATATCTTCCAAAATTTTCATAATTTGCTTATTCTTTTGCTTTAGTAGGTTACCAACAATTTTAATGCCAATTATTTAATTTTGAAAACATATTTTTTCTTTATATTACCACAGACTTATATAATAAGTATAATTTTGTCCTGGAACATACTTTTTACTTGTGGATAGGGTCCATCACAAAGGGGTCATCATATTTGATATCTTTTGTATACATTTTTTTGTAAACCCCTGTTTTCAAGTGTTTTGTTCTTGCTTTCTAATGTTCCTCTAAAGCAGGGCCTATTCTATTCTATTCTATTCTATTCTATTCTATTCTATTCTATTCTATTCTATTCTATTCTATTCTATTCTATTCTATTCTATTCTATTCTATTCTATTCTATTCTTTGTGAGAACTTTGCCAAGCCTTTAGACACTCCAGAGGACAAATAATATTTTAACAGTTTTGCCAGTCTCTCGGTCGTAGCACTTGACATCCAAAACACATCAGTAGTTTTGAGAAGAGAAAAAGAAACATGTCGAACTGTGGTTGCTCATAAAATGGAATATTGGTTGGTGGCTTAATTTTCTTCAGACCATGCGAATATGCTAGAGGTTATTTGAAAGAATGCCTCTGCTCAAATGTGCAGACAGCGAAGGAATACAGCAGACTTCTTAGTGAACAAGAGGCCTAAAATCAAAATAAATTCAGTTGTAAATGTATACTTACATTGAAAAGTCCCTTTAGCTATATCCAACTTCCTAACTGAGAAGGCCACCATGGGTGTAATATTGATGTGATATTGTAGATGCTAAATCCAAGTTGACACATATTTATTATTCACATTTACATGTATGGATTGAGGCAGATACCCTTTTCCAAAGCAGCTTACAACAGAGAAACGTGGGGGGGGGGGGGGGATTTATAATGTTTTATATATATATATATATATATATATATATATATATATATATATATATATATATATATATATATTTATATGACTGTACTGACTAGCTTTCATTCTGTTAGTCAGCAAAAGCACATATTGAACATGTCAAGTGCTATGAAATGCTCTTTAATGACATGTGCTGTCTCAGTCCATAGCCTAAGCAATCCTCTTCTCCACTGGTAACCCAGTATAATTTAAATGGTTCTAATTATTCCAACATAATTAAACGTTAAACACTATTAAACAATATAATAGCGGCAGTGGATCAGTGGTTCATGTAGGTTGTCTACAAACCAGAAGGTTGGTGGTTCAATCCCCGGTTCCACCTGACCAAGTGTCGAAGTGTCCATGAGCAAGACACCTAACCCCAGCTGCTCCCGACAAGCTGGATGGCGCCTTACATGGCTGACATCGCCGTCGGTGTATGAATGGGTGAATGTGAGGCAAAAATGTAAAGCGCTTTGGATAAAAGCGCTATATAAATGCAGTCCATTTATAAAGTCTCCCCCTTATCTAATTTGGCCAAAAAACATAAAATATTTACAAAAAAATTACTCTTTTCATCAAGTCACACCCAAAGCTTGCTGGGAACTACAGTTTCAGCAAAAATCATGTTTGAGTACTTGATTGGTTCAGATTAACCCCAAATAAACCCCTAATCTAGTAGATTGCACATTTAAAAGAATTACATTGATCGAAAGCAAAGAAATCATGTTTAGAAGAGAAACACAATTTTGTTGCGTAGATCGCAAATAATAAGATTATGTAAATTGGACAATGTGTGTTTTCCTTTTTTCAGTGTTTGTAACAAAGCTTTCACCCTTTTTCAGGACTTATAATTTTTTTTTTTTAAAGTATTTTTTTTTTTTATGTGGTAATTCAACCTTATGGCACGTGGAGGTAAGCGGTCATCTCCGGTCGTGCAAATGGTTTGTCGGATCTGTGCGCTTCCACAGATTAAAATCTCACACTTTAAAGCACCTAATTTAATAAAACAGGCTGTGTGACTGTAAGGAGCAATTACCTCAAAATGTATATCCGTATGCAAGTTTGAATATATTACACAAAAAAAAAATCTTTAGCTATCGTCACGTACCAGTGATTATGTATCATGCCATAGGTTATTGACCCCTGTGGTAATTCAAAAAGACACTGTGAGCTGTGTGTCATCTGGAGATTTTAGATTGTGTCTTTCGTTGAAGCTGTTCATGTCAATAAAGTGCTGTACACATACAATTTGACAAATGAACTTGTGCCTCCATTGGACTCAGTTATGAAATATTGTGGAGCCAGATGTGGTAAGACTTTGATGTACACTGCCATCTTTTGTATTTACTTGCTGTGTCCAAAGTCACATATTGCCTGAGTAGGTATACTTCATTTAAATAAAAAAAGACTTTGTGACTGTTAACATAGGGTTCTACATAATATGGATGCGTGTAGTATGAATGAAATTCGGACCCGCCATATTGTCACTGTCTCGCTTACAGCATCAGTTACTTCAGTTATGCCACCATACCTTATTCAACGGTAGTAGTTGGTCATCCAGATACTTTTTGCCTACTGTAATATGAATGCCATGAATATGGACATGCTACTCTTTTCACATACTGTTTTTCGCCTTCTATAATGTAGGAAAGTAGACGCATACAGATGCAGGCACTAGTAAATACGGCCGTCATCCCCAAACCATGACTGTGTGAATGTAGCTTAAAAGTGTAGTGTGTAATATTTATGAGGGTCTATTAACAGAAATGCAATGTAATATACACAACCATGGTTTCAGTGGCGTATAAAGAAAGAAAGACCTTAAATAATGAAATGTTGTTTTAATTAGACTCTGGTCCCCTTACAGTGTTTTGTATGTTTTTTAAATGGACAAACTGCTCTACAGAGCGCTAGCTACTCTCTGCTGTATCAGAAGACAACATATAAGTCCTGTGTTGGTCACCATAGCTTCTCTATGTGCTTTGAAAGGGAGGGGCGAGCGCTGAACAGTTGCAATTTGGTTATATCATATATATATATATATATATATATATATATATATATATATATATATATATATATATATATATATATATATATATAAACGGTTTCAGATGCTGCTAAAATTTACACAGTGCACCTTTAAACAGTCGCATACTATATAGTATATAGTGTATGTAGTATGTATATCTTGACAGCCTCTACTGCACTCTTCACAGCATTCATGAAAAACAAAGGACTGTCTGAATTGTAAACTCATGGAAAAAATTTTACCTGCTTTAGATCCTTTCCACCAACTCCATGTCTCAAATTCCTGAAGCCATTTTGGATACTGCTTATATTTCTGAACGAACCATCAATCAAATCGCATGGAATGTCTGTACGGTATTTTCAAAAGTCTGTTCATTTCCCAATTAACTCTCCATTTTTCTCAACTAGTGCACACAAGCCCTTTTAGCCAACTCTACCAGTGCTCTAGATTAACCTTTACCTCAGGAATTGAGAATGTTTGCAACCATTTTAACAGGTTTTGCATGAATGAATTTTTGGAGGAGCAGTTAAGTTCCCTGTTTTCCCTCTGCCTTTCCGACCACCCTGTTCAAGTACCGAGCCGCTCTGGGGCATAGCAACCAATATAAATACTCTAATTTTCATACATTTTTAAATTCCTGATGTCTGAAATTTTATCGTACCCTTAACATTATCTTTTCATCTGTATAACATCTCTTTCAACGGTGTGTTTCCATTTTTGTGAGCATGCACGCACATATACACCAAGGTTTATACGAAGCAGTACTTATTTTAATAATAGCCTTAAGCCCTAAAACCTTTGGGTAGAGTATAGAATAACTAAACACATACATGTGGTGCACTCGAAGTGTCTGGGTGACCAGAAGCACATGCACACACACTCATTACACATAATTTCAGAGGCAAAATGGAACATTATTTCCTTGGTCACACGCAATCCGATTAACACAAACTTGCGCACAAACACCTAAGACGCACACACAGTAACTCAGATGGAAACATGGCTGTCACGGCGTCCTTAGGCTCCGCTTTAATAGCTCTTTCAGACAAAGAGAGGAGACATGTGGCAGTACTATGAAAAGCACCATTCAGGGCCGGTTAAACTGCCGCACAGCCAGGCCAACTCAGCCTAAGTGATTCTGAAGGCAGCTTCACAATACACTGCAAATCCTTACCGCATGCCCCATCCCATTTACCCTGTGTGCCGCCTTCTCGGTAGACGCATGAACCGGGAGACACTCCCCCAAAAACGTTTCCTTCATGTTACCTTCACCTTCCTGCTCTCTTTTTCTGCTCATCTCTTTCTCTCTGTGAATTACTAACGCTGAGTCATTCATTTCTCACCATAGTTATGCTGGCTTGAAATTATTGCATAATTTTGCTTTCTTTTTACAATCTCTGACCTGAGACCAACATTTTTAACTCTAACTTTTAAAGCTTTCTGTTTACAGCCCTTCAGCCTATTTTGACTCTCTTTTGTAAATGATTGGACTTACGGTTTTTAAAAATTTGACTGTAATTTGTCCAAACTTGACTTCCGGTTACACATATGTGGTGCACTTGTCTCTTATTTGTAAGTCCTGTAGCTTTATTAGCATCTTCTAAGTTATTAAAAGTAAAATAAACCACCATTTAAGGTGCACTTATTATGATTTTTTTAAGTTGAAAGTGCATGATAAATAAAGTTATTGCCTCCCAAAAGAAAGAATCGACTCTGAACCGTCTTAACTCTTTCCCTGCCAAACACAGAATTTTCCGTTACTTGTGAGAAAACGCATCCAGGCCAAAAACGGATTTTTTTGTGTTTCCGTGTTTTAAAAGTTAGGCACTAGAAGGTGCTATTACGCATCTCCTGAATGTGTGCTGAATCTCCTGATGAAAACGCACACGAGTAAGACGCAGTAAAATAAGCGATCATATGTAATCATATGCATATGAAAAATAACGTGATCACAAACATTAAACAGCATATGAATCAAAACGGCCTAATGTTAGTGAATGAAATGTGGACCCAGGACGAGCCACAGGACTGTGAAGCATTAGGGGTGTTAGGTGTAGGGGTGCTCTGAGTCTTTCACAAAAACGTGATTTTCTCAGCTTTTTGTTAAAAATGTTGTTGGTTTTTTTTAATGAAACTTACCCATATTCAAGTGTTTTGTGTTTAAAAGAAGAGGGTCAGCTCTTTCTTTTGATATGTTGCTTGTTCAGACACTCATAAAACAAAATATTCTATGTGCTATTCAGTTTTGGTGAAAATGGTCAAAAATCCTGGCGGTGGCTGGTAACTTTTTTTGAAAATGCTGGCGGGGAAAGAGTTAATGAGTCTTTTTTTGTGTGTGTGACGGTTCTATGTCACTAGAAAATACATTTGCATAATGCCTATGCTGTACGTTGTCCGCCTGCAGCTAACTCCTGTTATTACTGTCCTGTACTATTACCTAAAACTGTCGTTCTTACTACTTTCAAGAAAGTAAGGAGCAAGGTTTGTTTTTTGTGCAAGATCAGTAATTCACTTTAGTGCTTGGCTAATGTATGCACCATTATATAGTTTACACATGTGTTTCGCAATAAATTAGAAATAAACGCATGGGTTTGTTGATGGACATACTCTTGTTAATGCTGATGTTGAGGAATTACAGCTGCAACATCTCAGAATGTACCTCAAACTGAGTAGCCGATCACTGAGAAACGTCCTCCTCATATTGTCCTTGTGATGGAGGTTCGGTTTGGGTTTCCAATGTTTCATCATCGGTCTTGCGCTCAAATTGATATGGTAAAATCAACATCATCATTACTGTCTTTACAGTGTGTACAATCGCTGAGCTTTAGGAAGCTTCAGTTATGGTAATGGGAGTTTAGCTTCCAAAACGGGTATTGTACATGGTAGCCCAATCACAAAAGACTGGGCCATCTAGCCAATCAGAGCAGAGCACAGCAGTTTTGTGAAAAGAAGGGATTTAGAGAGACTTATTAATCCATAGAGTCGTTTGAGAATCACTGAAAAAAAATTTGATGTGCAATGTATATTATGAGAAAGTGAAAGTGTTTTTTGACCTTTGGTGCATGTATGCCTGTTGTACTAGTTCAAAAAAAAAAAAAAAAAAGGAATCTTTAAAATAGCCTAATAGGGGCACTTTAAAAGTTTGAGGTCAGCAAGGACGTGTTAAGTTGATTAAAAGGGACAGAAAGGCATTTTTGTCATGAAAAATTTCTGAGTGTTTGGCATGGTAACGGATATGACAATGTTAATATTATTGGTCTTGGCAGAATTGATCTGCTATACACTGCTGCTGCAAAGCAAGTACAGTACTTGCTACTGCCAATACATACATGAAACACTGCCGTGAGCAAGTAAGGCATGCTGCTGCTGTACAATATCGCGTACATGAATTACCCCCAGCAGATCTATACAGGTGGAGCTGGGGAAGGTGGCGGGTTTCTGAAACCGCACTGCAACTGCTGCAGCAAATGCTGATCACATATTTGTAGGTTGAGCAGCAAGTTCAATAGTTACTGATACAGTAGGAACCAATCAGCAGTGATTGATGTCAACATTGATGGTTCTTGGGCACCAAATATGTATATTAAAATGATTTCTGGAGTAAGGATAGTATAAATTCAGCTTTGTCACCACAGGAATAAATTATATTAAAAAAGAAAACAGTTCTTTTAAATTTAGAATATTTTTTTTATTTTATTTTAAAATTAGAAATGTTATTGTTTATACTGTTTTTTTTATCAAATAAATACAGTCTTGGTGAGCATAAGAATATATATATTAAACATTAAAAAAACTTACTGACTCCAAACTTCAATGTTTGTCTTGATGATTTTTTTTTGACCATTTCCAAAGCAAAGTAGATTCAAACTCATGTCACCCACATATAACTCAATGTGTCAGAACAAGTGCACTAAAAATAGGCCATAAATATATTTGACTACATTGAGTTTACTGTACAACACACATGTACAAAGTGTGGGTCTGTGACAGTAAACAGGATATTTCCTCCACATACAGACACTGTAAACACACATAATCGTTTACAGCAGTGGTAACCTATATGACACACTCTGACACGAGCACACACACATTCCATGGCATGGCATGTGGCATGTGGGGTAATTAAACAACACTGTTGGTCCCCCTTCCTGGCCACCAAAATCCATGCCACTCTGCCACACTCCCCAACGACTAAGATGAGGAAAAAAACTAAATATCCTGGCATTGCTCCACCACTACTATTTTTACTCCCTTATCGTAAAAGTTGTAAGAACGATGGGAGCGAAACTTGAAGTCTCTCCCCGGGGTGAGTCGAAACTGGCTTTCTAGAAGAGAAAGAAGTGTGTGGAGGTGCAGCCAATGGAGGAATCTCATTTCTTCCAAACACACTGCGTTTCATGCCACGGTAGATCAGTCTGACTTTCATCCATCTGTCACACAGACACACATGAATTTGCACAAGACTCCCATCATAATCAGGCTACTACACTTTTCTTGTTTTGAGGCAGTGTCGCTTGCAAAGGGTGTTGTCCTCATTAACAACACTCTTTTGTCTTTTGGTTGGATGGGAATGTAGTGCTGGCTGAGGTGGGATCTGCCTGATTTGTACCTTTTTGAAAAATTCCCACATTTTCCACATGGAATGAGCGAGCGTTGGCGAGACTTGCAGCATCAGTGGTGATTAGCACATCAAATTGCAGCAGAACATCAGCGTTCCTGAATCATACCCGTGAAAGTACCAGGAAAATGACAATATGAAAGCTTACTTTCTAGTTTCAGTTGATATGCTCACAATTACCAGCATTACAGCAGATGAATGATTTATCAGTCACTTATGGAAAAGATTAAGTTATGGAAAGGGTTGTTTCCACTGGTCATTTGGTCTGTGGTGTCACTGTCACTCATGCATGTTTCTGCTTAAAACGTTTTGACATTTGAGGGTATTTTCTCTTGACTCTTTTTCTGTCTTCACTTTTCCTAACCTTGTCTTATTGTTTGTGTTGAATTTGTCGGACATGCTTTAGATGGGACAGTCGGTAAGTTGAGGCCTTCGTTGCTTTCAGACTTGACGTTCCTATTCATGAAGTTACAGATTTAATTAAAGGGATAGCTTACCCAAAAATGAAAATGTGATGTTTATCTGCTTACCCCCAGTGCACCCAAGATGTAGGTGTCTTTGTTTCTTCAGTAGAACACAAATGAAGATTTTTAACTTCAACCGTTGCAGTCTGTCAGTCATAATGCATGTGGATTATGCATCTCTATCTCTATGAGAGTAAAAAAAAAAAACATGCTTAAGGCGGGCGTACACTGTGCGAATTCGGACACTCGGAAGGTCGTGAGATATTGCAGACGCTACGACTCATTTAATTTGATCATCGCATCAAATCAGCTGGTACACGGCACGACTGTTTGCACCGCGAGCCGGCCGTGATCACACGAGTTTTCATGTAACACAGACACCTGAGCTTTCAATGTTGCTGCTATAGCTTTAGATACAAAAAATAAAGAAAAAAGATGTGAAAATGATTTGTTGAAAAGCAGAGAACAGCCATTCCTTTTAACCGTTACCGAAACAACCAGAGGGAGAGAGAAGAGTGCACGTGAGAGAGAGAAAGTGTGTGTGTGTGTGTGTGTGTGTGTGTGTGTGTGTGTGTGTGTGTGTGTGTGTGTGTGTGTGTGTGTGTGTGTGTGTGTGTGTGTGTGTGTGTGTGTGTGTGTGAACTCAGTATGTGGCAGCCACTGAGCTAATAATAGTCATATAGATTGAGCGTATGTGACGTGCTTGTGCATGATTTGGCAATAGGGGACAGCCATATGCTGGTAAAAATCAGGCCGACTCCCCAAACTTTTTAAACATGTTTAAAAATTATCGTAAGGTCGGGAGGTGCTCTTAACGTGCTCGGCTCGTCTCGTATTTCCTCTCACACGGTGCGAGCCGCGACCATACGAGCATCCACGATGTCCACGCGATTTCTCCCGAGAAAAAAAAATCGTCTGTGAGTTCGTACGACAGCAAAAATCGCACCGTGTACGCCCGCCTTTAGACAACATGCACAAAAACTTGGCTGCTCGTGACGACACATTGATGTCTTAAGACACGAACCGATCAGTTTCTGTGAGAAACTGAATAGTATTGGTTCTTTTTTTTAACCTCATATCCAGACGAATCTCATCTAGTGTTCCCATCCGCTATTACTGCCGTCTGGTAAGGTCAAACTAGCGTGAATTACTGCCTGTGCGGATGAGGAATCTACATCATATATATCTATGATTGCGCCAATTTGACCTAACCAGATGAAAGTAATGACGGATGAGAACATTAGAAGAGATTTGTCTACATATGAGGTAAAAAATAAAACATAAATACTGTTAGTTTTTTCACAGAAACTGATCGGTTCGTGTCTTAAGACATCAATGTGTCGTCACGAGCAGCCGAGTTTTTGTGCATGTTGTCTAAGCATGTTTTTTTAAAACTCTCATAGAGTTGTTACCCATTTACATGCATTATGACTGACAGACTGCAACGGTTGAAGTTAAAAATCGTCATTTGTGTTCTACTGAAGAAACAAAGACACCTACATCTTTAATGCACTGTGGGTAAGCAGATAAACATCACATTCTCATTTTTTGGTGAACTAACCCTTAAAGCAAGGGTCTATTGAATGAGGGATGTGGGGTCGGATATGTACAGACCTTCCTTGCTTGTGATATTTCAATCTTTCTGGTCTCTTATTTTCTTGCTCTGTTTCTACAGCAGGATGAATTTATGGACTGGTGGAGCAAGTTTTATGCTTCCACAGGAGAGAGGAACAAATGCGGAAGTTATCTGGAGAAGGACTTTGATACACTGCAGGTAAGGCATCAAAGTAATGTTGTCCCTCATGTTGTTCCAAATGCATATGACTGACTTTCTTTTCATACTTCTGCAGAACACAAAATGAGATATTTTAAAGCACTTTTTTTGTTCAAACATTGAAAGTCAATGAGGCCCAAAACAACATTAGAACCCCATTAGAAACACTAAAAGGCTTTTCACAATGCACTTATAGGGAAAATTCACCCAAAAATTAAAATTAGCCCATGACTTACTCATCCTCAAGTCATCCTAGGAGTATATGATCAAACAAATCTTTATTAAGACAAGTTGTCTAAGAGAGCGATTCGTTCATTTTATGTTGACTGCACATGCGCAACATGCCATCGCTTCTGTACAGGTTCTCTTCTGTTTCTGTATTCAGCCTATGGGGCTGTGAATTGGTGAAACGAATGATTTAAACCCAAAGACTCGGGTGGTGAACTAATCAATTCTATGCATTACATATGGGGCTGTCACGGCCCAGATCAGACACTGATGACGGAACTCAAACCCGAAGACACGAGAGGTGTACTAATCTTTCCAGGGAACAGAAGTGATTAAATGCGAAGTGGCAAAAGAAAGAATGACTTGGATTCAGAGTTGAGGTGAACTAACAGACTGCATAGCCTGAAGACCCAGCTAAGCAATTCATTAATCATTTCTTTCTCAAAGTTTGGCCGTGGCTGCATTAGCTTATAATAATTTTTTGCAACGTTTTACAAACGTCTGCTCAAGTACTCAATGTGTTGGGTAATTTAGTGTGACATTTTAATTATATTCTGCTGAAATTAACAAATTCTGACTTGAAAAAAGATTTGTTCATTTTGCTGAATGAGTTTCAAAGATCTAAACATGTATAATGATTCAAACTTCCCACTACTACAAAAAGAATAACCCCTGACGCGATGTATACGAGTATTGCAGGTTTTGATGCCTCTTGCGGTTTAAAGGAATAGGGCTGGGCAACAAACTAAAGCCCCTCTCCTCTTATATTGAAATCCTCCAGCATTTCTCTTTTAAAATTCTTACTTTAGACTTCTAATTCATGGCCGGTGTTTTGTTTTGCTCTATCCTCTGTGCTTCTGCGTTCAAGGGGTTACTCCTTTGCCGTAAATCAATGCTTACGGCCATCTGCCAGAAGCTAGTTATTTTAGTTTATAAAGTTTTAAATACAGAGATTTTTCCAACACAAACACATAGCTTTGCTTCAGAATGCCTTTATTAACCCTCACGAGCTTTGTGGATTACTTTTATGATAGATAGATGCACTTTTATGGACTTCAAAACTGAAATAACCATTCACTGCCATTATAATGCTTAGAAGAGCCAGGACATTTTTTTTAAAAATATAACTCTGATTGTATTTGTCTGAAAGAAGAATATCATATATGCAGACGATGGCATGAGGGGGAGTAAATCATGGGCTAATTTAGGTTTTTGGGTGAACTATTCCTTTAACCCTGGGGTATCGGCCTTCTAATCTCTTTTTACCCTGGGCATAGAACGTTTCACACTTTTAATTTAGAAGTGGGGTTAGCATCATTTTTGATCTGGCGTTATGAAACCCTGGAGCAGGGTTAGCACCTACTGACTAACTGCACAAACGTTATGGCTAGAAACAGAGACTAAACTGCATGCCTCATATTCACATGCTTTGGATAGTATTAGTTACAAAATCACTGTGTTGTGTTGTTTTAACGTTTGAGGGGAAACATGTTTTATTCTTAATTCTATAGACCAAAAAGTCTCATTCAGGTTTAAGTCAATATATGCAGTACACAGGACAGAATATAATAAGAGGATATGGAATGCTAGAACCTTTATTTAAACGGGTCGCATACTCATAGAAATAGAAATAGCTGTCATTTCACCATCTCAGTTAACTATAGACCTGATATAGTCTGGCTATGAGTAACCCACTTCTAGCCGAAATAACCTTGAATTTGAATGTTGCTTTTGCCAAAATAACTTTCGAGATGTATGATATTCCATCATGTAAGCAGAGTCAACTGTGATTACAAGGTGTTTGGTTTCATTTCTTTGACATGTTCATGTTCTTGATGACTAGTCTATTCTTGGGCTATGGCGAGACAGCGTTTACATTTTCACTGACTGTCCAGGTTTTGCCCAGGATTCCATTTACCCAGGGTTTAGAATGAAAAAGCCATTTTTTTAAAAAGGGGTGATGACTTGAGAAACCAACTTTCCCTTGAGCCTTTGATATATAAAAGGTCATGGTAATATAAGAATATCCTGTACGTTTCAGAGCGGAAAACCTCATTGTTAGTCAAACAAAAGCTTTTATAGACACCAGACCCAGAGAACAAGGCTCTCAATCAGTGAGGTATTAGATGGGGGAAACACCGCCTGTGTCTACAGATAAATGTACGCCTGTAGCGTAGATTCTGTAGCCCCCCTCCCCATCCCCCCAACATGCCAAAGATAGCAAAATTATCTTTTGTAAACCAGACACAGGTCAACACTGGATTTACAGACATATTGAGATTAAAGCACAATGCTGCGCCTTCGATATTGGATCCGACAGGAATGGTGCAACACACTTATGTGAGTAAATAAAAAAATAAAAAAATAAATAAAAATATATTAGTATTGCATTGTTACCATAGCACACTGTCACAGGTTGGAGAATCTTTTATTCGTTAGTTGTTTGCAATTAAGTTGGTTGGTTCATCAGACTCCCAGGGCTCGCAAAGCCAAATATCCCGGGGCCATGTGTTTTCCAGACGGGCTACCAAACCGTAAGCACGTCGGCAGCCTGGTGAATTTTAAATTGTGAAATAACATTAATTTCTTGATCTGCATTCACTCTCTTGACTTGATGTTTGAAGAGCGTGTGTGCGTGTGTGGTTCAAGCTTATATCCACCGATTAGACAGGCCAAGTAATAAAAAAATGAATCAGTCACGGGTGGATGAGAGATAAATCATTGTGTTTGTTTGATAAATACGTTTTGAGAGCCCTGTCAGAGAATTATTCCGGTTGCCGCTTTAAAAACCATCCCTTATCCCTCCCATGAACTGACAAGGGAGTTGAAGCTCATTAAATATGCAAATCTTATCCAATCCTAACCGTGGGTGTTTACTTCTAAGTCTCCAGTGCGTCACACCCATTAAAACCCAGTGTTTAGGAGAGAGCCTCAAAACCAGTGTAGAAAATAGCCTATTACTTATTAGGTATGTTGTTTTTGAATGTAAAAACCATGTGAACGTCATAAGAAACAGTTCATGACACCTTTAAGATATCTTTTTTTGTGTTCCACAGAAGAAAGAAAGTCATACTGGTTTGGTACAACATTAACATGAGCAAATAAGGATTTTCAATTTGGGGGGGACTACAGCATACTCTTGAAAAACCAGTTCAGTGTCCTGCAGAGATAGAAAATGAAAAGTTCTTTGTGGAACTTCAAGGAATAATTCAGCCAAAAATGAACATTTTGCCATTGTTTATTCATGCTCATGTCTTCCCACTGGCACGTCTAACATGATCCCAGCGGTATGAAATCTGTACGTGGAGATTAACAGCAAAAGTTCATTGTAACATTAGTGACATTATCAGTGCCCAAGCAAAACCAACATAAGGATGCCAGAATCAGAGGACGCAGAAACATCAGCTCCACAACCGAACTTCAAAGCCCTGTGGTCTCCCGAGGGAGTGCATGTGCCTACTTTCAAACGCTCACTTACCCCGACTCCAGTCCACTCCAGCCCACTTCCCACAAGCTTATCCATTTATAATAGAGCCAGTGGCTGCCAGATTCCCAACTTTTCCGATGAATTCATGTCGGGGTTGCCACAGGGGGATAACCAAGTGCAGACAAGGGCTCCGTTACTGACGTCATCCAGCCGTTTTCCCCCCAGCCCACACCTCCCTATCATCCCTCGATCTCTGGCCGGTTTGTCAGCGATCTCCCCTGTCACCACGTACTCTCTCTGCTTGCCTTAGCCACTCTTTCCAACCTTTCCCATCTAAACGTGTCCGTTAGTCATCTGGCAGAGGCCTCTGGTCTCAGGGCTACCTGCTAGGAACGGGCCCAGTTGTTGGCTGCCACCGTGTGAGAGCGTCCCACGCACCGGGAGGAGCGACGGACAGAAACACTTTCCCTAAAACTGCTGAGATGAGCTGTTATTTTGGGCTTATGGTGCCTGAGGGAGAGATTGAAAGCAGGGAAAGAGCAAAAGAGACTGGGAGAGGGTTTCATGTGATGTGTGCAGTGTCACACGTTCAGGGACCGGGCCTGAGTGAGTCAACTAGAAAAACAGAGCGACTTGCTTACGAGGATTCCTTCGTACTTTTGTCACTAAGTTGTCTCCTGGGTGGCCATTTGGTTATAGAGTTGTGGGGCGCTAGTTAAAAGTTGTGTAATGTCATGGCGAAGCATATTTTCCTTGGGCACAAATCGCTTTTGCGCATTTTATTGCCGTTTTTAAACATTCTAATAATCAGGAATTTCCAGATCTTTTTGCATTAATGGTGCATTTGAGGTGATTTGACTTGTGCCTGAAATGTTAAACCCACAATTAAAGATCCCAGAGTCCAAGATTCTTAAAGAAAACTGCTTTGGCAAGACAAACAATGGATGTCTTGTACATTGTGTGTCTTTTCAGCCCTTTGAGTTGATTAGAGCACATTTTTTTCACAAAATACACATTCTCCTGTGCTTCCTTTCTCAGGTGTATGACAGAGAACTGGAGAAAACTGAAGGCTTTGAGCAGTTTGCTGATTTCTGTCAAACGTTTAAACTTTACCGTGGAAGATCCCAGAATGAGAGTGAAGACCCTTCTGTTGTTGGAGAGTTCAAGGTAGGGTCATTATAACATCTCAGTTACTATCAGCTGCTATAACATGTGCTCTCATTCAGTGTTCAAGAGGGAAAACATTCAGACGTTGCCAGATAAAGCAAGGGTTGGGTGTCGATGCTTATTAGCTGAGCTAATGAAAAGTCATTGAAAGTCATTGGTTTCTGGGTTCTTCAAAGCACCAGCACATTGATAGTTTCTGAAAAACTAGAGAATAAATTGTTTGTTTGTTTTTTGTTGGAAATGTAATTCAATTACGACAACTCTCGGAGTGGATAGATTCAACCAGCATTTTATTAGCATAGAACATGGAATGTACATAGGCTTGATTTTGGTGGACGAAATCTGCTACACTGCTGCTGCTTCATAAAATATGAAGTTTAGTCATGAAACTCTATTAATCGTTGATCGGTTCTTTCTGTTCTACGACACCAACCAGAGGTACTTCCTCATCTATGTGGCTTTATTTATACCGTATTCTAGCCGCAAACAGTACGCCACACAATATGAGAACTCCTATTATCCCACTTCCTCCCCAGTGCCACCTGTAGAGATCTGCTATGGAGGTTATGTTATTCTCCAGCAGCCTTTCCTTGTTGTTATCTTGACTAAGCTGAACATTATGTTTTGCACAGCAGCAGTGTAGCAGATTTCGTCCACCAAAATCAAGCCTATGTACATTCCATGTTCTCTGCTAATAAAATGCTGGTTGAATCTATCCACTCCGAGAGTTGTCATAATTGAAATACATTTCCAACAAAAAAAAAAACAACAACATTTTATTCTCTAGTTTTTCAGAAACTATCAATGTGCTGGTGCTTTGAAGAACCCAGAAACCAATGACTTTCAATGACTTTTCATGCACCAGATTTTAAAAGTTTCTTCCTCATATTTTATTTTATTTTTTATTTTCTTGACAGATCGCAGCAGATTTTAACAGAATAAAAAAATTATAATTATATATATATATATATATATATATATATATATATATATATATATACAGTCTTGTTCAAAATAATAGCAGTACAATGTGACTAACCAGAATAATCAATGTTTTTAGTATATTTTTTATTGCTACGTGGCAAACAAGTTACCAGTAGGTTCAGTAGATTCTCAGAAAACAAACAAGACCCAGCATTCATGATATGCACGCTCTTAAGGCTGTGCAATTGGGCAATTAGTTGAATTAGTTGAAAGGGGTGTGTTCAAAAAAATAGCAGTGTGGCATTCAATCACTGAGGTCATCAATTTTGTGAAGTAACAGGTGTGAATCAGGTGGCCCCTATTTAAGGATGAAGCCAACACTTGTTGAACATGCATTTGAAAGCTGAGGAAAATGGGTCGTTCAAGACATTGTTCAGAAGAACAGCGTACTTTGATTATAAAGTTGATTAGAGAGGGGAAAACCTATAAAGAGGTGCAAAAAATGATAGGCTGTTCAGCTAAAATGATCTCCAATGCCTTAAAATGGAGAGCAAAACCAGAGAGACGTGGAAGAAAACGGAAGACAACCATCAAAATGGATAGAAGAATAACCAGAATGGCAAAGGCTCAGCCAATGATCACCTCCAGGATGATCAAAGACAGTCTGGAGTTACCTGTAAGTACTGTGACAGTTAGAAGACGTCTGTGTGAAGCTAATCTATTTTCAAGAATCCCCCGCAAAGTCCCTCTGTTAAAAAAAAGGCATGTGCAGAAGAGGTTACAATTTGCCAAAGAACACATCAACTGGCCTAAAGAGAAATGGAGGAACATTTTGTGGACTGATGAGAGTAAAATTGTTCTTTTTGGGTCCAAGGGCCACAGGCAGTTTGTGAGACGACCCCCAAACTCTGAATTCAAGCCACAGTACACAGTGAAGACAGTGAAGCATGGAGGTGCAAGCATCATGATATGGGCATGTTTCTCCTACTATGGTGTTGGGCCTATTTATCGCATACCAGGGATCATGGATCAGTTTGCATATGTTAAAATACTTGAAGAGGTCATGTTGCCCTATGCTGAAGAGGACATGCCCTTGAAATGGTTGTTTCAACAAGACAATGACCCAAAACACACTAGTAAACGGGCAAAGTCTTGGTTCCAAACCAACAAAATGAATGTTATGGAGTGGCCAGCCCAATCTCCAGACCTTAATCCAATTGAGAACTTGTGGGGTGATATCAAAAATGCTGTTTCTGAAGCAAAACCAAGAAATGTGAATGAATTGTGGAATGTTGTTAAAGAATAATGGAGTGGAATAACAGCTGAGAGGTGCCACAAGTTGGTTGACTCCATGCCACACAGATTTTAAAAAACTGTGGTCATACAACTAAATATTAGTTTGGTGATTCACAGGATTGCTAAATCCCAGAAAAAAAAATGTTTGTACAAAATAGTTTTGAGTTTGTACAGTCAAAGGTAGACACTGCTATTTTTTTGAACACACCCCTTTCAACTAATTGCCCAATTGCACAGCCTTAAGAGCGTGCATATCATGAATGCTGGGTCTCATTTGTTTTCTGAGAATCTACTGAACCTACTGGTAACTTGTTTGCCACGTGGCAATAAAAAATATACTAAAAACCTTGATTATTCTGGTTAGTCACATTGTACTGCTATTATTTTGAACAAGACTGTATATATATATATATATAATTTTTTTTTTTTTATTCTGTTAAAATCTGCTGCGATCTGTCAGAAACTTTTGGTTTTGTAAATAATTTATTTTGATTAAATTATGAAAAAAATATTTGTGCAATTTAAAAAATACTCTCCTATGGCATCCGGTATATGGCCGTAAAACACATTTTGGTTCTAATCGGAACCTCTAATTTGAAGAGTGTAGATACTTTTTCCTGGTTTATTTGGATTATAACTGGTTTAGTTTTAGTAGGATTTGAGGGAACTAAATTTGAGGGATTAAAGTGTAATTTGAGGTCTGTCTGGAGGCCCCAGACAGCAGTTCTCCAGAAAAAAGTAAAACTAAATTGCACCATGAGTTAAACTGAATCCTGTCCCGTGCTCCTTCAGGGTTCATTTAAGATCTATCCGTTGCCTGATGATCCCTCGATGCCTGTACCCCCACGTCGCTTCTGCAAGCTCCCCCCGAATGGAATAGAGGAGTGCCTGGTACGCATTTACATCATCCAGGCCTATGGCTTACAGCCCAAAGATGCCAATGGCAAGGTATGTACGACGCAACCAAAATACATAAAAAAGGAAAGGAACATGCTATCTAGCCGTTGGCTTATCAGTGTCCTTGTATATTCTTCGGGAATAGGAGAGGATGTTACAACAGCCCTTGTATTTTCAGCATTCACAAATCTCTGTAGTTTCTCGTCAGCCAGACGAGCCCTTTGCGAAGCCTCTGCAGTGCCAGAGTCATAAGAGAGCCGAGAAATTGCTTTATGAAAACATGGAGCCACCCTTTTACCCACAACCATAAACTCTCAATCGCTGCCCGAGACCTGGCCAACACGCCACCTCTCTGGCTCTGCGTCAGATGGGCTTTCCCTTCATTAGTTGCGAATATGCTAAGATGACGTCCTTTCATCACCTACTCAGGCCAGGAGTTATGATATGGAACATTTCACACATGTACTCGCTGCCTATGAAACAACGCACTGATCACAGAGATTTGATGCTTTTTTCCACCGCGAGAGCAAAGAGCGGTTGTTTTAAGTACGAAAAGAGGGCGTGCTGTTTTGGATATTGTTGCTTATAGTATATATGTGTGAGTGTGTGGCTATGTTAACACATACTAACAAGTACTTCTTGTTCTTTCGTAGTGTGACCCCTATGTTAAGATCACACTTGGCAAGAAATCAGTCCATGACCATGACAATTACATACCCTGTACTTTGGACCCCGTCTTCGGAAAGTAAGTATCTCTCTTTTTTCTCTCTCTTTCTTTCTGTCTCTTTGAACAGATTCTCTGTCACACACACACACACACGTACAGAAAGACGTCATGTCAAGCATTGATTATACCAGCAGGGGTCGCCACACTCATAATAATGATGACACCCCTAATTCTAAGTCTTTAATGTTGGATACGTGCAAGAAGGAAGGTTTGATCTGGTGGCTAAATGATACTTAGACAGAATATGGATCATGTGAATGATTACCTTTGAAAACGTTTAAGCAAAAATAAGTCTTTTGCTTCTCATTTAGGATGTTTGAGCTGACATGCTCTCTGCCTCTTGAGAAGGACCTAAAGATCATGCTGTATGATTATGACATGGTCACTAAAGATGAGAAAATCGGAGAGACCGTCATTGATTTGGAGAATCGCTTCTTGTCGCGCCATGGCGCTCGCTGTGGCCTGCCACAGTCCTACTGTCTGTAAGAAATGCCTCTGTCACTCATCCTATTTCCTTTCACTGCCCATGTTTTGTAGTCATTATGAAAACTGTAAAGAACAGATAGTTAATGTTTAAGTTTGATCTTTTTGAAGCCATGACGAAGCCTTTGACCTTTGAATCACATCATATTGAATGGTTAGTTCACCCAAAAATGAAAATTCTGTCAATAATTACTTACCCTAATGTCGTTTGACTTCCGTAAGACCGCCGTTCATCTTCAGAACACAAATGAAGATATAAAAAAGATATTTTTGTTGAAATCCGATGACTCAGACAGGCCTTCATTGACACCATTGTCATTTCCTCTCTCAAGAACAATAAAAGGCACTAAAGACGTCGATACAAAGCCCCTCTCACTACAGTGGCTCTACAATAATTTTATGAAGCGACAAGAATAGTTTTTGTGCAAAAACAAAAAAACTACTTATATAGTGATGGGCCGATTTCAAAACAAAGTTTCTAACCGTTATGAATCAATTAAACGATTCATGATTCGGATCACCAAAGTCACGTGATTTCAGCAGTTTGGCGGTTTGACTCAATACGCTGATTCATGACCTTTCGAAACTTTTTTTTGAAATCGGCCCATCACTATATAAGTCGTTATTCCGTTTTTTGCACACATGAGAAACTATTCGCTTCATAAAATTATTGTAATACCACTGACTGTAGTGAGATGGGCTTTGTAACGACGTCTTTAGTGCCTTTTATAGGTCTTGAGAGAGGAAATGACATTGGTGTAAATGAAGGCCTGTCTGAGCCATCGGATTTCAAAAATAAACAAATCTTCATTTGTGTTCCGAAGATGAACCAAGGTATTATAGGTGTCAAACGGCACTGGGGTAAGTATTTTATGACAGAATTCTCATTTTTGGGTGAACTAACCCTTTCAGTCATAATCTGATCCTGATCTCTATCTTCTATGACTCTGCTGAAAAAAACTGCTTAAATCAGTCTAAGATGGTTAGTTGGTCTTCTAGCCTGGCCAAGCTGTTTAGACTAGTTTGTTTTGCTGGAAAAACAGCTAAAGGACAGCTAAGAAACCAGTGTATCCAAGCTGGTAGACTAGCGAAGACCAGCAAACCACCTGTTTTTCTAATTATAAGTTTGAATCATGTGTCATGTTATGATCAAGGGCAATCTGGTTTTTAACTTGTTCAGGTTACACATAATATTCTCATGTTCTTATTCCCCAATTTTGTATTAAATGATTTATATTAATTGTAATAATTGCGATTTGTTTTACTTTTTACTTTTTTTATTTATGTACTAATGTATTTTTTATTATTTTGATATATTATTTAATTTATTTTTAAATATGTTATGGATATGTTCCATTTTGCTGAGCCATTTTGTCTTATGAAGTTTTCTATAACTTGTTTAGTGGGTTGCTTGGCAAATACATATCAGCCTCAACAGCTTGGCCTGGCTAGGAAACCTTTTTTTTCTTTGTTGTTACCAGAGTAATCATCTCCTAAATGTAAAACAAAATAATAATTAAATGAAGTTGAGTAACCGTTGGCTGTCCCACACCCTCATCATACATCCGTGGTTTTGCACTGTAAATGAACTCTATGTTTCTGTGCTGACTAGGTCGGGAGTTAACCAGTGGAGAGATCAGCTAAAACCATCTCAGTTACTTCATCGTCTGTGCGAGAGGCGAAACTACAAACTGCCCGTCTACAAGCAGGATAGAGTCTATTTCAGAGGACACGAGTACACCGTTGCAGACCTTGGTCAGTGTCCTAAACACACACTCCAACTAGACCTAGTTTCCTACCACTGAATTTAATATTGATGATATTTGATCATTAATTCTGCTATTGTCATTACCAAAGAGCAGCTTCTTAGAGAATTGTGCGCAGAAATGCACAGCAACACGTACGAATGAATAAACACGGGCATCACGACCTATCAAACCCGGGGGTTGGACGGCGAAAAAAGAAAGTGGAAGTCTTTTCTTTGGAGCTGCTGAAAGCATTAGTCACGAGTAAGAGCTAATCAAAGCAGCAGCCTGACTCCATCACATCTTCCGTCATTAAAAAAAGCGAGTCGAGCACGAGATCGGCTGCGGTTCTGTGAAAACACTGACAGAAAAAGAATAACGATATATGTCTCGACTTGTGCCATACATCATATCTGTGTGTGTGGGATCACAGAGCTGTTGGGGAGGCCGCTTGGCTTTTCTTGCTCGGGCGCTATGAGCGGAAAGAATGAGTTGTTCCTCTGTGTGAAGAAAAACAAGTGCGATATTGTAAAGACGAAGGACCTGTGTAAACATACAGCACCTCTGACATAGTCATTCATTCACAGCAAATATATCACTCCTTGCCACAGCAACTTGACGTCCCCTCCTGTTTTAAAGTGTGCCCCTGGGATGACAATGCTAACTAATGCTAGTTCACCATTAGGTGTGTATTATGTTGATCTTAATGATGTGTGACCTCCATCAGATCCTCCCAACACTTCTGGTTTGACCTCTAAGCCCTTAAAGTCCCATGGCCATCTTTCTACCAGTCAGATGTTACACAGAGCCTACAGAAAGCCAAGCTCTCCAGCCATTTTCCCTTCCATGATGCTTTGGGACGAGGTCGGCTTCAGATTTATGGTGAACTAGCATACAAGCGTGTTCAGCCAAGGTCAACACTGTGGCGGGCTTCTCAGCCTCCAGCTCCTGTGTCTCGCCGCGGAGGAATACTACATCTTTTTGTTTGGCCCACGTAACTGCGGCAACCCGCGCGTCAAAGCAATTATCAGGTGGCCGTTTCGGGCATCCAACTTCATGGCAGGAATTGTCTTCCTCCACTTCAATCTTTTTCCTCTTTTCTCCACACTCCGACCATGTTTCCCTCAGGGACATGACACAGGGTTTCAAACCATAAACTTAACATTGGACGTTTATTTTTTTTTCTTCTCTCGCGCTCTCTTTTTGCTTTTTGAAAGGGGAAACTCTCTTCTTAGATCAACAGCAATGAAATCAACGCATCATCTGAGAAATGGAGAAAGATAAACATTTCCGACTATTTAAGTGGAATGCTTCATGAATGTTGGCTTTTTTTTCTGCTCTCGGTTATGACTTCATAAAACCTGATGCCCAAATGTTCTTCATATCAAACCAGGTTTTGCATAGTGGTTCCATTTCACAGTTTTAATGGAAAATAACATAATGATGAATCTTCCTTATAACTGTTAAACAATTTTAAGTTAAAAAGGTCAACATTTTGGATACAATGACCTTATGGTTGACCACATTTGGCCCTCAGATGAAGGGAAAGCTCTAAACCCTCACCTGGGACCAGTGATGGAGCGTCTAGCTCTGTTGGTGTTGAGAAGGCAGGGTCTGGTGCCTGAACATGTAGAGACGCGACCCCTCTACAGCCCCTTGCAGCCAGATATAGAACAGGTTACACAGTCTTAACTCTTATTCCATAATAGTATCTATTAAAATATATTTGACACATTTATTTTAGTAGAATTGCATGTTTCATTTTATATATGTAATTTATTTTATTCTATTGTATTTTAATAATTCTTATTTATATATTTTTTTATTTTATTCAGTTTAAATATGTAATGATTTTCATTTTATGAATGTAATACGCTTTGTTTATGTCATAAAAAATGTATGCCCTGTCAGTCTTCACAGAGTTGTTTTATTTGCCAACACACAGGGGCGGCTACAGATGTGGGTGGACCTGTTCCCTAAATCTTTAGGTCCACCAGGACCTCCATTTAACATCACACCACGCAAAGCTAAAAAGTAAATGCATCGCCTTTGTTTAGCATCTATCGGTTTGTCTCGAAACACATCCAGAAGCGTAACATGTTGATGTTTTCTGCTCCCATAGGTTCTTCCTGCGCTGTATTATATGGAACGCAAGAGATGTTATCTTGGATGATGTCAGTGTCACTGGGGAGAAGATGAGTGACATTTATGTGAAAGGGTACATCTGGGTGTCATAAACGGGTTGTTGGGTTTGTGTGTATGAGCTCTGGTTAGATTAAGTTGTTATTGTTTCCCATGTCATGGGCCTGTTGCTTGTCTGTTGCCACTGTGACCAATAGTAACAACGGCATGCAAAAATGATCGATCAGTAGAAACAAACACACAGTTGCAAGGCAACCATAGACCCAAGCTGTAGGTCAATTACAGCTAAGCTGCATTGTCTTCTAATGTGTTGGAAATGATGTGTCGGGTAATTGCGAATGTTATTTTTTCAATCCTAGCTGGATGCACGGCTACGAAGTGAGCAAGCAGAAAACAGACGTGCACTATCGATCTCTGGGAGGTGAAGGCAACTTTAATTGGCGGTTCCTCTTCCCCTTCCTCTATTTACCTGCAGAACAGCTCTGCACCATTGATAAGAAGGTAAGGTGTAACGTACATTGGCCAGTAAGAGCAGTGCATGTGACCCTCGCTCCCCTGGCCTCAAGAGGAGCACTAGCGAAACTACGTTCTTTATCGTCCTTGTTAGTGTGCGTTTTGAATACCGCTCGGAGCAAGTCTGGTAGGACCGGTTACATTTGGTGCCGTTGACCCGGATGAGAGTGAGGTTTAAGGGGGGTGAGTGTAACGTAGGCCGTTTAGAACAGTGTGTGTAAACCTCACTCCCCTGATCTCAAGAGATACACTAGCGACTGATGCGAGAGGCTGCGGTCTTAAAGGGATAGCTCACCCAAAAATGAAAATTTTGATGTTTACTGTATCTGCTTACCCTCAGTGCATCCAAGATATAGGTGTCTTTGTTTCTTCAGTAGAACACAAATGAAGATTTTTAACTCCAACCGTTACTCGTATAATGCATGCCAATGGGGTGTTTTCTATGAGAGTCACTATGGGAGTAAAACACACATAGATGTGTGATACCATATTAAACACAGAGGCTCGTGACGATACATTGATGTCTTAAGACACCAAAAATCGGTTTGTGTGAGAAATCGAACAACATGCCTGTTGCATGAAGCTAGCTGAACAAACTCTGAGTTTCAGAGTAGGTTTAGAGTTGACAAATCCAGATAAATCCAGCCTGGTTTAGATCAAGTTCAACCGTTTCTCTAAGCTCGGTATAAACATTCTCTGTCAACTCATGTTTAATCCAGAGTTTGCAATTAACTCTGAAGTGCGTGCACCTGAATGTGTGACACGTGCGCCAAACAGCCAATCACAGTGTCCGTTTGATTCACTTCTCTTCTGAAGATTGAGAGATTGCTTTAAAAATTATTTTGAAATTAAATGCGTTTACAAGGCAGGAATAAACACTGCTGCTGCTGCTGCTGCAACAGTGTGAGAAGGCAGCTGAAGGATTATCTGACTATATCAATGCATTATGTGAATCAAAGAAATATGCCAAAATAATTATAGGTTCACAAAGAGCTCAAATTAATAGACGTTTTAAAGAATAATGAATGCATGTATTATGTTTATATTACTATTTGGCTACATATAATATTTATATGAACATATATAAATTATAATTACTCTGAACTCATATAATATAAATATAATAAATAAATAGCGCCAAAAATGCGCAATTTTATTTCTAACGTTTTTTTTAATTATAAACTGCTTTAATTTGGAACGAGAGATACAAGGGGGTATGACTTTATTGCTTGCAGCTGATTGGTCCAGTTTGGGTTTGCGATCTCTAGGTTAGCCGTGTAGTGTAAATTACCATAGTGATGAACTGATAAAAACCAATCCACCTTCTTGAGCCCGAAAAAACAGAGTTTGCTCAAACTAATCTCAAACTTACCTGGGTAACAACTGAAACCAACTTTGTGCAACAGGCCACTGGGGCTGAGCAGATAAACATCAAATTTTCTTTTTTGGGTTAACTATCACCTTTGTTAGCATGCCCACGTCCCACGCCGGAGATCCAGGTATGAATCCCGTTCTGAGCGGGTCGAGTCGGACCCGTTACAGAGGCGCAATCTAGGTTTACTGTAAACAAAGAACAAGTCAGAAACTCAAACCCTGTCAGAATTTATATCCGCACGCTGCACTTCAGCTTCGTCGCAGAAACAAAAATCTTCTGCCTTGATTGAGTCTGAATAGGTGATCCGCGGGTCACCCTGCATGATTTGCGGGCGTTTTGTCTAACGCCCACATTTTGAAGGATATCACTGCAGTTGGCAGGTGTTTAATGCAATGTTTCAAACCCAGATATGTTACAGGCTGCATCTGGCAAGCCTCCACATACCAAACGTGGTACATGAACATCTTGTAACAGCAAGACAGTCCAGCCTTCAGTCAAGCCAGCTCAGGGAAAACAGCTGTGATGGACAAGGCACTTAAAGTGAGGTTTTGGCAGGCAAGAGATCAGTTATAGTAAGATTGAAGATAGCGGTTCCACCCATTAAACTGAGAGCGGCCCGCAACAGCTGTCAAACGATAGATCCACTTTGGCTGAGCTTTGTTGGAAGCAACGCATAATAGAACAGATACATAGTGAAACCAATTCTCTCGCATGAAACACGGCTCTCAGTGATAATTGGAAGTGAGTTCTTATTTGCAGTGTTTGTTTTGATGGAGCTGTATGCGGTTGTCAGGCAGGATGTGCAAACCGGCGGGGCCTATTTACCGGTGAACGGCAGCAGTTCAGCTCCGTGAAGCGTGAGTTCATTATCCTCGTCGTGTTTGTCCACACATCCATCACGGGTACAGTACGGTGGGAATGCTGTCACGCAGATGGAATCCTGTCTGGCGATGGGGTGCAGAATCAGGGCTGTAGTGGGAGTCGCTAACACTCTTTTCTGACTGGGACGTTTCTGTCGCTCTCGGTGGCTCTCACTCTCTCTCTGTCTCTCACCCTCTTTCTAATTCTGCTTCACACATTCATGCTATCATTTCCTCGCTCTGTCTTTCTCAGTCGTTGTCTTGGTCTGTCAGTTTATCTCTGTTTCTCCTAGAGGTGGTGTAGCTCATTTCTTGGGCTGGTAACTAAAGGGTTGGTGGGTCTTATCTCACAAGTAAGGCTCTTGTGATGCATGATATAGCAATTATTTACTGATATTAGACATTATTTAATGTATTGTATCTGTCGATATTGGACATTTAATTATTAATTCTCGTTTCTCCTCTTTTTACATTTAGAGTACCTTTGCCATCATATAAAACCAACTTATAGTTAATCTTTAATACATTCATAATTTTAAAACACTATTAAATGTAATCTTTAGCAAGATATCTCAAAATTAATATCTATTTTTATACTATTATTATGTTGTGATGCCTAAGCTCAATTAGGAGCTTGGTTAGGAGCTTGGTCATGGTTAGGAGATTCTGAATTGCAAGATGCAAACTCGCAGTTGTGAGAAAATAAAGTCTGAATTGTGAGATGAAAAGTTGTAATTATCTTTACAAATTTATTCAATGGCGGAAACAAGCTTCCATTGTTATCTGTCGATGATGCTTTTTTTAATTTATTGGTATCACCTAAATTTGGATATTTAATTGTGAATGCTCATTTCTACATTTATATAACTTTTTCCATCATCTAACCCTCCTTTAAGTTAATATTTAAAAGGCTAAGACCACTTTTAAATGTAATAATTACTGTATGATGTTTTGATTCCTAAATGTACTTATTTTTTTAGACAAAATATCATAGAATTGTAGCATCTGTCATATATATATATATATATATATATATATATATATATATATATATATATATATATATATATATATATATATATATATATATATTATCAGCCGCAACATGGAAATAATTATTGGCTCAACATAAAATGTTCATATTGGCGCATCTCTAGCTTCTAGTCCAGGTTACACTTGTCATGGTTATAGTAACACACAATGAAATGATAAATTAGCTAGTAGTTCTGATTGTACCTTTGTGAATCTCACCATGTTTCTTTTTCTGCAGGAGCATTTTTGGAGTCTGGATAAAGTTGAAACAAAACTTCCTCCTAAACTTTTTATCCAGATCTGGGACAATGACAAGTTCTCCTTTGATGATTTCCTTGGTAAGATTAAAACCTAATAGTCGTCCCTCAACTCTTCATCTCCTCAACTCCTCAACTCCCTTCCTCAGCTTTGCCACCCTCAGCGTATTCAGTCACGTTAACCTTGCACGGCACCACAAAGCTGTTTTTCAAGCATATTTTTCAGCCTTGACATGACAGATGAAAAACTTATGGGACTGGACCACACTGATAGGACCATGTGTGTGGTTTATTGTCATTAACCTATGTCTGTCTATATGGACATGCGAGCACAGGGAGATGGTAACCAAAACCTGAACCTCCTTAACCTGTGTGAGGTTACCAACCACATTACTGTGAAGCGTGACCGTCAGCATAAATGCACTTAACAACCTTAACACAAATACATCATTCAGACCACAAGAGTCCTCTATAACATATTTACTGCTAATGTTATTATTATCAGCTGAACCTAATTTCCAACATGTCAGCACAACTAGAAGAGAAATAAGTTATGACCTGACTCTTTAGAGACCTCGATAAAATACACTGATCTATGTACATTTGTAAAATAATTAGCATCTGACCGCAATGTGAAAACCTCAAAGAAAATGAAAGACTGCCAGCAGCAAAGTCTGAAGGACAAACATTTTTTTCTGTCTGATATTATGGGAAATGATCTGGAAAAGATTCAAACAATTCCTGTGTTTTGCTTCTATTCTATTCTTCTTTCTTTTAGATAATATACATTTACCTATGTTCTGTTGTGTTCAATTCACACACATTCTCTTTTCGGTGAAGTCTACAGCACATTTTACTGCTGTAGTGTGTCATTTAACTTTAAGATTGTGATGATTCATTTATAGCTCTCTCTCTCTCTCTCTCTCTCTCTCTCTCTCTCTCTCTCTCTCTCTCTCTCTCTCTCTCTCTCTCTCTCTTTCTCTTTCTCTCTCTCTCTCTCTCTCTCTCTCTCTCTCTCTCTTTCTCTTTCTCTTTCTCTTTCTCTTTCTCTTTCTCTTTCTAAGGCTCTTTGGAGATGGACCTGAACCATATGCCGAGTCCAGCAAAGTCTCCAGAAAAGTGTGGACTTGAGATGCTCTCTCAGTCCCAGGACAAACTGGTGTCTTTGTTTGAGCAGAAGACAATGAAAGGCTGGTGGCCTTGTGTGTGTGACAGAGAAAACGAGAAGTTACTTGCTGTAAGATTTACTCACAAAAAACAGGGTTTTTATTGTGTTGAGAAATAATAATAATAAAAAAGTCAATACAATAGATGCCAAAAGTTATGTCCGGAAGGGATATTTGTTTTTAATGAGCCTACAAGTTCAATTAAGCCATCAAAATATGAGAAAAATATTTTATATTTTTTAAATATTGTAACTATGGGGGAAGAACGAAACACTGAACTTGGTTAAGGTATTTTTCTGACAATTATTATTTGACACAAAAAACTAAAACTTTGACACAAAAAACAAAAACTACAGCTACAGGTTTTATTTTACTATGCAAAAAAACTGCACATGAAAAAGCATAGACTGACTACAACATGATCAATTATTCATATTTTGTTGGTTCTTTCTTGTTTTTGCATATGCTCATAATTTCTTTGTTTGACAGTCTCGACAAAAACATTGCGTTTTCACAATTAAAGCAATTGACTCCAAGCACAACTACACAATATGCTTACAAAATCTTTAAAACATTTTTAAATAAAATTTTAATAAATGGTGGAGTTGCCCGGACATAACTTGTGGACACTTATGTGTTATTTATTTATAGTGTAATACACATTTATAGCTTGCTAAGTTTTGATCCATTTTTATTTTGTTTAAATATTTTTATATAATATTTGTTATAATATTATTACATATTAAAGTTAAAATATAAAATATTTTAATGTTAAATATTTTTAAATGTTATAGAATGCATTTTACAACTACCAGTCTCTCTCTCTCTCTCTCTCTCTCTCTCTCTCTCTCTCTCTCTCTCTCTCTCTCTCTCTCTCTCTCTCTCTCTCTGTCTTTGTCATTCAGGGAAAGTTGGAAATGTCACTGGAAATCGTCTCGGAGCAGGAGCAGGATGAGAGGCCTGCTGGACACGGCAGAGATGAGCCCAACATGAATCCTCATCTAGAGGAGCCACAGTAAGTCAAGCACAAGAAGAAGAAGAAAAACAACTTTCTGTATTAGCCTTTTTATTGGTCCTCCTTCCAAGGTGGGAATTATAGAATTTAATATAAGGTTAGTAATATAGTGTCTGTTTCTCTCCAGGCGCCCTGAGACCTCATTCTTTTGGTTCTCGTCCCCATATAAGACGTTTAGGTTCATTGTGTGGAGGAGGTTTAAGTGGCTTATTCTGGGCTTCTTTATACTCTTTTTCATTATTCTTTTCCTTGGAGTATTTCTCTACGCCTTCCCTGTAAGTATCTGTGTGTGTGCGTATGTGTGTGTACAAGCTCATGGTAGTAATTGTGTCAGTGAAAGAAGAGGGTCAAAGCGAAAATGGGGGTTTCTGTGATCATGAAGTGTTTGATCAGAGATGTGTGTGTCTGATCGCAGTTCAGGAATGTGGCATGTGTTATTCAGTACTGCAGACACACTCACACACAGAGTCATATTGAAGACATTTCATACACAGTTCTGTGTAACATATTAGTCAATTTAATGCATTATACATACATATATTAATTATATTATTAAATTACATTATTATTCAATTTTTACATGAATACATTTATTCAACAAGAATGCACTACGTTTATCAAAAGGGACAGTAAAGAAATTCATAATGTAACAAAAGATTTCTATTTTTAATAAAAAATCTTGCGCTTTTTAACTATTCATAAAAAATATAAATAAACGAAAAGTGATAATGAAATTCTAATTGATCACCCTATCAGAATAATCCTTCAACAAAGACTGGAGTAATTTGACTCTGTTTGATCAAATAACTGCAGCCTTGGTGAGCACAAGATATACTTCTTTCAGAACATAAAAAAATCCCAAAAAAGAGTGAGACTTTTAAATGGTAGTGTATATTACATTGAGAATTCATAGTGAAATGCATAAATATAGACATGCCCATTTTTGTATTTTTTAAATATTATTTACATTTTTACAGAACTATGCTGCTATGAAGATGGTTGGACCCTTCAGTGGAGTAGGAAAGGGAACACAGTGAGACTCCGATGGGAAAAAGGACACAGACCTTCACGCTCAAAACCAACCTCACCAAAAATCCATCCCACTGGAGAGATCTGCCTTCCTCATACACGTGCAAGCTGAAGACGGGCTGAGATTATTTGAAGTCTTGTGTGCGTGTGCCTTTATGTGTTCGTTAGCCTGTTCTAGTCCTATATGCATGAAAGTTGCGTAACATCTCTGTGTGTGTACGTACATGTATTACACATCAAGCTCCCTGCCCCGTATCTGACCCGGTCCTGAACTCTCTCAGTATTCTCTTTAACTCCCACTTACACTTTCATCTCCCTGCCTGTTTAATCCTTTTTCATGTCTCCTGTAAAACAGGGTTCTTTCTTCACAGCCAGATGCTTCTTTCTTCTTCCTTCACGCAGAGAGAGGGAGACAGAGCCGCGTCGCACCACCTCCCATCCATTCATTCCTCTCCTTTACTTCCTTTAGGTTCAACCCTGATTTGTACAGTTAGGCTGTAAGGTCCAAGACAGGCTGGTTATTAGCTGAGCCCCCGCTGTCAGCAAGCCCACCTCTCTGATTACTATCACACTCTGTTATTTTGCCTTAGCGAAATCCCCACTAAATGGATTCGAGGTCAACTGTGGGTTCGCAACATGTGTGTGTGTGTATGTACGCGTGTGGAATGTGGGCTGCGAATGAGAACAAGAGAAAAAAAAAGACTTGTTTATTTGTGTAAATGTTACACTCACGCCCTGGTGCCTTTGTGCCTTTTTGCTTTTTACTCCGTAAAGTATGAAAATGAACAGGCGCATCTGGAAGAAGTTGCCAGACTTCTAAACATGCATGTGAACGAGCTGTTACTTGACAAAATACACAAATTGCTTGTTTTCTCTCCATGACCAGGTCATGAGCTCCTCTTCTACCTAGTTAAGTGAGTATAAACTGTTGTGGAGTCACAGTTAGGGAAACTGGAATCTGAAAACTGTTACACAACTTGTCAACTTTGTGCATTCTCGCATTACATTTATCTGATGGCAGGAATCGTACTATCTTCTCTATGAACAGGAAATGTCAAGAGATCAGGGTTAATCCGACCTAATCTTTAGGATTTCCAGAAGTGTTTACATTTTTTTTATTCTAAAAAAATGAGGGGTAAATGTAAAGAAAGGATTTCCATAAACAACACTGATTTGACAGTAAAGAGAATGCATTCCCGTCTCACGGATAGTACAAGAAGGTTTATTGCCATTACAATTTTTTTTTAACAACACTATTTTTTGCATGGATCTACAATATCACGCATTCATGAAAGTAAAATAAATCAGATGAACCAAAAATCCTTGCATTTAAGCAAAAATGCTCTCTTGCCAAATATTGTACAGTATATGGCTATATAACTGGATTTATGCAAATAGAAATCCCTCTGGTATCTATGAAAAGTCATTCATATACAAGATTCACAACAAGTCTCTTAATTTGACAATCAAGATGGATATTTCTGTTGTTGAACGTAAACAATGATATTCTGCTCTTTTACTGTAATGGTGCATGTCATCTAATTGCCTTAAAGCTTCTGTTATTATGAATTCACTGTTAAATTGACTGTATTTGTATCTCCACGTGAGCACTGTGTAATATGGTATGGCCAAATATATACATCCATATCAATTCTATTCTATATTTTGATCTTTTCAGATTGAGCCATTTAAGTCCGATGTCTGTTCTAAAGAACCGTGTTGCATTGATTACATTTTTTTTCTACCAGATTCGCGGACCACCTTATGTGCAGATTTAACCTTTTAAAGCCAAACCACAACAGACTGGTCAGGGTGTTTGACTTGAGAGCAAATTAGAAGCACTCCAGTGCCTAGCCAGGATTCATGGAGCCAACGGCAACTTACTCTTGCATTTAGCAGCCGTTCTGTGAAGTGAGTGATAAAAAAAATGATGCAGGATATTTTTTGACACACTTTTGAGTTCACTTTTCTTTTGGTGTAGGGTACTTTTATATGGGTTACCTTGTAGCAGTGCAGGGAAGAAATGTTATAGCATTGTAAATCTGGTGAGTACAATGTTTTGAAGGAGCACAGTGTCATACTCATACTCTCTCATACTTATTGTAACCAGCATACACCATATAGAGAAATGGCAAAATATTGTAGTGTTCACTGGAAATTATAACAAGAGTAAAAAAGATTTAGCTTCACATCCTAACTGTAGAAGAAGAAGAAGAAGTTTTATTTATATAGCGCCTTTCCAAAGCTCAAGGTCGCTTTACATTCAGACAATTACATATACTTCTATGTATACACATCACATAATACATATAATTGCATTATCCGAAATGCTTGTTAAATAGATATGTTTTAACTGGGACATAAATTCACCCACAGATGAGATGTTTCGTAGTGTAAGAGGCAGCGAATTCCATAATTGAGGAGCATTTCTAGCAACAGGAGCAACTGTAGCGCTGCATAATGTTCTGGCCCATCTGAATGGGACAAGAGACCAGTTCATGTGCATATGTGACCATGTTTGTATCTACAAGAATATATAATGTATACATAGACTACCATAAAAAGTTTGGGTAACGCTTTACTTTGATGGTTCCCTTTAGACATGCTGTTGACTATAAGTAACTTTTTACCTACATGTCAACTAACTCTCATTAGAGTATTAGGTGAGTTTTGGTAGACTTTTAGGGGTAGGGTTAGTAGAATAAGTTGACATGTACTTGCAAAGTTATAGTCGGTAGAATGTCTGTTGAGGGACCAATCGCAATACCGATATTAAATCGGTAGTTATCAGATATAGCAGACAATCGGCTAATGCTTGTGACAGTTAGTAGACATTTAAGTGCAACGCTACTTAAAGTCAACAGATTGTTTAAAAGTGACCATCAAAACAAAGTGTTACCAAAGTTTGTAGTCGGTATGAATGTATTTATTTCTTGTCATTAAATTGACAGGCTTCTTTTATTCAGCAAGGGCAATAAAACAGTAAATACAAAATCTCGGTTAAAATTCTGTTCAAATAAATTCTGATCTTTGTAATTATCAGAGATTCCTGAAAAAAAAATACGATTTGGACAAAAGTATTAAGCAGCAAAACTGTTGAGCACCAAATCAACAGATTGATCTCTGAAGGATAAGGATCACGTGACAATGAAGACTATGCCCTGCAGAGCCCTTGAAGGAAGCAGGACATGATGTATTTGTTTGGAACACACTTGGAGAAGGGAGCAACGAAAAACAATGTCATTTTCTCATCTTCACATAAAATGTTACCATGAAAATCACCTCGGTGTTCATCAGCCCATTAGTGCCAGTATATGCTGACACAATATAGCAAAGAAAAAAAAAGAAAGTCTGATCTCAACTTTAAAACTTGTCAACTCTTGTTTGGATACTATTAAACTCATTTCTTACCTATGAAACCTTACACTTTATATGAAAGTGTGTGTAACATCTAATTTTTTTTTAAATTTTATATATATATATATATATATATATATATATATATATATATATATATATATATATATATATATATATATATATATATTAGCTTAAAATCTCCTGCATCACGTGTAGCCTTTGCTAACGGGCTTCAGGGAGGCTCCTTCATTGAGGGATTTAGTTCCCCTACAAATGGCATCCACTTCACGAAGAACCTTCAATGGTGCAACAATGTTGTGTGTAATTTCACAATAATGTGATTTTCCCATAATTATAACAGTCATATAGTATTCCTTTTGTATTACTAAAAGTAATGAGAAAATTAGGTCAATGCACATTATTGGCATACTAGTATATTCAAGTGGCAAACATACCCCTGGTTTCACAGACAATGCTTAAAGTCCCACTGAAGTGCCTTGAAACGCACAGAATTAAATGTGTTGACGTAATTTCCACTTAAACAGGAAGACAGGGTGGGGCATATTGAAAAGCTCCTTCTCCTTTTTAAAAAAGCCAATAGCGTTTAGTTTGTATTACAGCTCAGCCACAGCGTTTGAGCCCGGTAAAGCTGCAGTTTCCTTCTAATGTCTAATCTTCCGAGAGTGTTACTTTAAGCCCTGTCTGTGAAGCAGGCATAAAATATTCCAATGTCAGTTTCTTCATTTATATGTGAATTTAATCCAGCCAGAAGAGAGCTTTAATAGTGCAACAGTCGCTATACATTTGCTTTAAAACATGCTCATTGACATTTAGAAATGTGAACAAGAGCAGGGCATATTTTTTGTTTATAAAAATCAATTTCGCCCTGTGCAAAATCAACCCAATCTTGCTCAGGTACTGAACTGCGCACCATCTTTCTGTAAAGGAAGTGACATCATAGTTATATGTCAATCTTACAAGACAATGAACTCTTCTCTCAAACAGCAAAAAAGAAGTGAAATATGTTCTCTGTTCACTGACCTGTATGTGAACTGGTGAAGTCTGCAAAACGTTGACTGTAACTTTGTTTCAACAGTCTTCTAGTTTTCCTTAATTGCTGCCGCGTTTCTCCCGCTTTCTACACTTCGCCCTCTGTAGATAACAGGCACGTGAATGTCAGCTTGGTTTGGGTGTGTTATTTCAGCCTTGGTGAACTTCCTGTGCTCCCTGACCGCTGTCCACATTCTGCATGGGTGGGAGGCAGGAGCCAGACCCTTGTCACCACTTTTGGTCTCTCCTTTGTTTTGGGGAAATATCGGATGTCACCAGCTGAGGGGTTCCTATAAATTAGACTCCTGATGCAACTAGGAATTATGGAAATATTGCTTAAATTGACACTGATACCCATAATACTTAAATATAGCCTAATTTAGAATAGGCCTTTGCAATGGGTTTTACTATGTTTGAGGCAAAGGCGGGACTTGTTCTCCGCATGGAAAATGATCATTGGGCTTAACAGAACTTATTTTTAATGTTTCTTGAGTGAGAACATGGAAAAATCCAGACAGTCAACATCAAAAAGCTTTTCCTATAAAACCACATCTGCATTGACTGCCCTGATCTTGCCAAGATCGCCCCCAGCCACTATCTCACGTCCGTAGACCAAATCCATGTAGACAGAAATAATGGATTAATAACCCCAAAACTATGGGAACATCATGGGTGCTGTAAGAAATGGATGATGTTGGACGTGGGTTCACAATAATTAGCCATCTTTGGATTTGCATTTGTTGCATGTTTATTCTCTGCCTTTATGGCAGCTAACTGCATAATAGTCTCGCTAAGTGGTCTCTTAAAGCGCTTTTTGCAAGCATATACATATGTATTATCTCATTTTACACTTAATTATCAACTGAATAAACAAGGCGGAATTTTGAACTGCGAAATGGAAAAAGCTATATAAATTTACAAGCTGAGCAATCACTAGATTTTTGATGTGTTGAGTCACCTTTGTTTCTCTTGCCCTTGTTTTGACAATGCTGAGCTTTAGCATGTTTGCACTGTCTGAACAGCAAAATAATGCACTTAAAAAAAATCAAGGCTTTTTTATGGACATTACTCGATCATCCAACATAATCTCATTAGTAATCACAAAGTGTGGTTCTACATTTTTGTAGACACTCAAACATTGGCAGCACCTTTAAAACTTTAGACATATAAATCTTTAAAAAAAAAAATCCTTTTAGGTTCCAAGAATATTGAATTCATTAACTGATTAGGTTGTTTTTAATTATATTTAATCAACAAGAGTAATTATTGCATTTACTTTACCCATTTCCTATAAGCTGATATAATGGTTACAAAATTCCTGCTTAGAAATGGTCACCACGTGAACGAGCTTCTGGAACAACATAACTGTCTGAAAATGTAATCCTAACCATATCCCCCAGAGTGAAGGGTGTGTAGATTCTCAAATATATATATATATATATATATATATATATATATATATATATATATATATATATATATATATATATATATATATATATATATATATATATATATATATATATATATATATACAGTGCCTTGCGAAAGTATTCGGCCCCCTTGAACTTTGCAAATTTTTGCCACATTTCAGGCTTCAAACATAAAGATATAAAACTATAATTTTTGTGAAGAATCAACAACAAGTGGGACACAATCATGAAGTGAAATTAAATTTATTTATATGAAATTTAATGATTGCCGTGCAAAATTATTCGTCCCCCTTAATTTAATACTTTGTAGCGCCACCTTTTGCTGTGATTACAGCTGTAAGTCGCTTGGGGTATGTCTCTATCAGTTTTGCACATCGAGAGACTGAAATTTTTGCCCATTCCTCCTTGCAGAACAGCTGGAGCTCAGTGAGGTTGGATGGAGAGCGTTTGTGAACAGCAGTTTTCAGTTTTTTCCACAGATTCTCGATTGGATTCAGGTCTGGACTTTGACTTGGCCATTCTAACACCTGGATATGTTTATTTTTTAACTATTCCATTGTAGATTTTGCTTTATGTTTTGGATCATTGTCTTGTTGGAAGACAAATTTCCGTCCCAGTCTCAGATCTTTTGCAGACTCCATCAGGTTTTCTTCCAGAATGGTCCTTTATTTGGCTCCATCCATCTTCCCATCAATTTTAACCATCTTCCCTGTCCCTGCTGAAGAAAAGCAGGCCCAAACCATGATACTGCCACCACCATGTTTGACAGTGGGGATGGTGTGTTCAGGGTGATGAGCTGGGTTGCTTTTACGCCAAACATAACGTGTTGCCAAAAAGTTCAATTTTGGTTTCATCTGACCTGAGCACCTGCTTCCACATGTTTGGTGTGTCTCCCAGGTGGCTTGTGGCAAACTTTAAACAACACTTTTTATGGATATCTTTAAGAAATGGCTTTCTTCTTGCCACGCTTCCATAAAGGCCAGATTTGTGCAGTATACGACTGATTGTTGTCCTATGGACAGAGTCTCCCACCTCAGCTGTAGATCTCTGCAGTTCATCCAGAGTGATCATGGGCCTCTTGACTGCATCTCTGATCAGTCTTCTCCTTGTATGAGCTGAACGTTTAGAGGGACGGCCAGGTCTTGGTAGATTTGCAGTCTGATACTCCTTCCATTTCAATATTATCGCTTGCACAGTGCTCCTAGGGATGTTTAAAGCTTGGGAAATCTTTGTATCCAAATCTGCCTTTAAACTTTTCCACAACAGTATCTCGGATCTGCCTGGTGTGTTCCTTGTTCTTCATGATGCTCTCTGCTCTTTAAACTGACCTCTGAGACTATCACAGTGCAGGTGCATTTATACGGAGACTTGATTACACACAGGTGGATTGTATTTATCATCATTAGTCATTTAGGTCAACATTGGATCATTCAGAGATCCTCACTGAACTTCTGGAGAGAGTTTGCTGCACTGAAAGTAAAGGGGACGAATAATTTTGCACGCCCAATTTTTCAGTTTTTGATTTGTTAAAAAAGTTTGAAATATCCAATAAATGTAATTCCACTTCATGATTGTGTCCCACTTGTTGTTGATTCTTCACAGAAATTATAGTTTTATATCTTTATGTTTGAAGCCTGAAATGTGGCAAAAGGTCGCAAAGTTCAAGGGGGCCGAATAATATCCTAATTAAATTTATAATCAACTCATTAATCAATAATTATCCTCCTATATAATTATAATGATTTTTAATGATTCTTTCCAGTTATGATATTACTTAATCAAGTCTTCATGTATGTTTTGTAAAGTTTTTATTTGGTCTCTGAGGAGTGACTGAGGGTCTGGCCTGCAGTGTAGCAACAGTGCTTACTCACTTAGCCAGGCTTCCAGAGATGAAATATTGATTTGTCTTTCATTTCATATTATATTTTATTACATTCATTTTATATTTCCTTTTACTGAAACACTAAATAATTGGAGAATACTGCCTGTACCTCTTACTAAGAGAAGCACATGATATTATGTTTTGCGAAACTTTCTGGTCAGAACTGGAGCTCAACCAACTCCAACCTTAGAGAGACTGTATCTGTGTGTGTGTTGTAGTCTGTGTTACAGATCAGTATTGAAGGTGTACAACGGGCATCCTAGGGAGAGTGACAGAATGTTGTTCTGGACAAGCTGGCGCCTGCTCCAGACCTGGAAGGTCACTACGTGCCTAATTTGTGGTGAAAAACGTCAACAAGTGATATATGGCATCTGATTAACTGACAATGTGTTTTTTTCAATTTACTATGACTATCTGTTTTCTCTTAGCCAATCAGAATTATTCCACCTGCAGTAATGACGTAGTTAGACCTTGAAAAGAGTATAACTATTGAGAAATTGTGGGGCGGACTACAAACTCCTCATGAGACTTTCTCTTGGTCTTTCTTCTTCACTATTGGTCTTGGGTCCTAAACCGTTATCCCCTAACAAGAGGGAAATTATAGGTAAATAACACGGATGAAGCACCTAACCCTGGTTGTAAGCCTAAATTGGGCATAAACTGTAAACTTGACCCTCAGATCTGATTGGTTGACTGTAATGATGGCGGATCATTCCAGGATCAACATAGAGCAGATAAATTCAATCACTGTAATAATACAATTTAAGTATTTAGATTTTTATGTTTCTACGCACATGTAGATGCTTTTTACTTACTGTAAATATGTTTTAGAGACAGTCAGTATGTCCATATTGTAAAATTCAGCATATCCAAAACCTGCAAAAGTGCTTTAACAATATGAATACCTATTCTGTATTGTAATTGTTTCCATTACAGGCCAGGTGGCCTTACTGTGCCCTCTCATCCTTGTACACTCATGGGAACCACAAAGGAGGTAGTTTTTAATGGAGCAGTGTGCATAATTGTTTGCCCACTCCATGCATTCTGCAAGCAGCGGGGTGGTACACATGTGATGCCCTACTGAGGTCTGGCTCACAGCCTATCCTTGAGTTTGGACCATGACAATAAAAGCTCCTGCTACAGGTCTGCCTAGTTCTCATCCACAAAACCTCCAAACAGGCTATTAGCTCGACCTACCACAGCGCCTGACAGTAAGCAGCAGAGAACACCATGAGAACAAAAAGAAGGGAGGAGAGGAGAAAACTGCTGGGAAGTCAGTCTACAGTAACACAAACGCAATTTGAGGAACGCGAGGGATGCTGATCAATGAGAAATTAAATGAAACTGTTTGTGGTTCCAAGTTTATGAAGGCAAAAGCGGCCGAGGGTGTTAAACGACAACAGGAAAGACGAGCTCCGATGAGTCCTTACAGGACCTTTATTGATGGAAGACAAGTGTGCGGCTTGCGGCCACTCAGTTGTTACTGGCTGTATTGCAGATGTAAAGGCATCAGTCTCACATTATGATGCCTGGGAACCAAACTCCACACAGACGGCCTCTTTCCTCTCATTGCAGCAGGAGGAAGCATTCAAGGTCAGCTAACAGGAAGTGAAAAATGCCCTTTTCTTTGAAGCTGTAATGTGGGAGTTTAAGCCCTTAGCTTAAAGCATCTAGCCCTTTGGGTCGTCTTCTCCAGCTAGAACAATGTGTTCCTTTGTTGTGGGAAATTGCATTGTCGTCCCCAGTGGTATTTGGTTTTACCACTTCATTTTACCCGTGCTTAAATGTGCCCACAATTCTTTTGTTTCCAGCAAAACAGGGCGCTAAATAACATGTAGCATCAGTCGTGTACAATGTTCTCATTTGTAATTACAGCTGAAAGCCCTCTATTACACTTACATTGATTTTCATTTTAATTAGGGAAACATTTGAGCAGCTGACCAAACCTTCATAAAAAAGCACATTCTGGTGGTTTCCGATCAGCTGAGACCTCTAGTGTCGTTTTAATCAACTTATGCAAACTCCATTACGAATAACAGCCAATTCTGTTTACAATTCTTCTGCCAATATGGATAGAAAAATGTACGAAAGTATTTTTTCAGAGTTCAGCGGAGGTGCTAGCCTTAAAATCTAGACACACCCTAGCGGCAGCAAATCTAATCTGCCCGCGAGCATCGTCTAGCAGCTCTCAATACCCCTCTGAGCTGTAAACGCCAAACTCTGGTCGGGCCAATCACATCATGTTTAGAGTCAGTGGGCGGGGCTTAACATAATGACGGCCGAGTTGCGCTTCCGTGCTACTAGTAAACACAGAAACTGGCGAATGGAATCGGTGCAACCAGAGTAACTTGATTCACAAACAAAATACTGATTTGAGCCGGATCTTTTAAGTTATTCAAAAACATACGATTTGAAGAAATCGTTTTTTATTAGTGACTTAAACATGCAGCTTTGTTTGGTTGTCTACATAGTAAAGGCAGTCAATTATTTGACTGCAAACCATTATTTGTCTCTGGGAAAAGTAATTTAGCAAAAACATTTTTTTAAATGCATTTATTAATTTAATAATATAAATGATTTATTAGAAGCACTAAAAGAATGGTTAATAGAACAATAAAGGAACCACAATTATTCATTAATACGAGGAATCAGATCCTGAAACATAATATTTTTAAATGTTCCCATTCATAAAGATTTTTAAAAAGTTTTAACGTTTTTATTAATATAGCATTGTTTTTTTAAAGTTTGATCACCATGACGTTTCCAAATCTACCACATTATGTTCACATTATGAATCTTTCCTAAACCAAAGACAAAAGACTATGGCATCAGTGGTGTTTTACTAGCAATTTTTGCAATCAGTTCTGGACAGGACATTTTCATCATTCCATTTTACTGATGCAAAACAACGAAAATGATACAGTGTGGCGAAAGAATAATTTTTTTCAAGTAATAGGGCGGTTAACATCTTTATTACCATTCAGAGAAATACTGGAATCTGCTGGAATGCTGTCCGGTCTGAAAATGTGGCTTGGAAAAGTTTGTGAGCCATGTTAATTTCACTTTTTATTTTTCTAATCAATTTATTACAGTTCCTGTGACTCTTTCTTCTATGATGCCTTCAAAAAGAGATGACCTATGAACTTTATGAATCATAGCATCGCAAAACACTTTAATAGATCAAATGACTGGCAACTCACATTACTTTGTGATATAATATCCTGTTGCTGTTTGATGTTGAATTTTTTTGTTTCACATTTGTTTCCAGTTCTGCAGAATGCAGTTCCCTCCAAATTTCCTTAACCTTTCAGTCACCTCTATAAAACCGAAGGGGGAATGGTATCGAAAAAAAATGTCAAAAACAATATTTCTGGTTTTTATAGGGGTGATTATTATGTTTCATAAAATAAATTAATTTAGGATTTGTGTGTTGCATCTGCCAACCCGTGAACCCACTACTTCATTTCCCCTCATTTTAGAGGGGGAAAATCCTTTGGTATTCTTCCCTGTTCAGAATCATTAGGGCCTGGTATGTTAAGCTTGTAAAGTTAAAATTTTCTGACTTTCAAAGAAGACTTTCAAGACATGGTATGATCAAAAACAAGGTATTGATTCCATAATGGGAGCAAAATCCGTCACTCCTCCACAACAGTTAGGGTTTGACCTGTAAAGAATTCCTTTGAATCCAGAGCAAAGGAATTCGCCTTGAGCCAGTGCTTCCATAATGAAAAAGACTAACACCTTACGTGTCAGAGGTTATTAAATCATAACCAGGACTACTTTTTTTCCCTTCATGGCTTCAAACATCAAAAGTATGAGTTAGTCGAGAGAGAGTCTGCTGATCGTAGCTCCTATAAAATCATAATGACGTCTGCTGGCCTCGCACATTTCCTCCTTTCGACCAAGCATAATCAAACTGTGTCTTTAGAATAAAATTAAATTCCATTAAAACCATAATGGGATTACACTTGTTTGCAATCATGTTTAGTAGTGAGAGACAGCACCACCCATCTGCTTTACAGCCCTCAAACACCGTCATCACGTCTACTTGCTCAATACTGTAATGTCCAAATGATTTTTCTTGTTTCTTGCTCCATGTTGCACCAGATGTTTATCTCTTTATTTATTTACAGTGCATCCAGAAAGTATTTACAGCGCTTCACTTTTTCCACATTTTGTTATGTTACAGCGTTATTCCGAAATTGAAATTGATTAAATTCATTATTTTTTCCCTCAATTCTACAAACAATACCTCATAATGACAACATGAAAGAAGTTTGTTTGAAATCTTTGTAAATGTATACAAAATTAAAATAAAAAACTCTGGAAAAAATCATAAGTACATATTCACAGCCTTTGCCATGACACTCAAAATTGAGCTCAGGGACATCCTGCTTCCTCTGGTCATACTTGAAATGTTTCTACAACTTGAGTGGAGTCCACCTGTGGTAAATTCAGTGGATTGGACATGATTTGGAAAGGCACAACATTTTCTATATAAGGTCCCACAATTAAAGGGATAATTCACTTTGAAATTAAATTTTGATATGTATGTCATACTTTCCGGATGCACCGTATTTATTGTGCAAACATTTCATTGCAGTTTATCAGCCAAGCACTTTAGATTGACTTCGGGTTGTAGCTTTATCCAAAAGGCCCTACACATTTGGGAAAAAAGCTAAACCAGATGGAATATGCGTATAGTGCTGCTGCTCCAAAACAGCACCAGAGCTCCATTGTGTTTCTGTGTTTTTATTGCAAAGCCATCATACATTAATAAGGTTTTACAGTGAGTGTTTCCAAATTATAATTATTGAATGAAAGTAATGTGTGAGCTGCCCCGTACAGACTTAGGCCTTATAAAGCACTCTGTAATTGCTCTTGTCAATTACACTCATAAAAGAAACTTAGTAACCATATTCTGCGTGCCAACTGTACCTTACGGACATGAGCGTATTTTGTAGCAGAAGCTATTTCATTAATGCTAGCCACATGAGCACATAATAAAAGCACATAGCAAATTTCTTTATTTTTATTTCTCTTTACAACTGTTTTAATTGTCCTTGTTTTTATTTTAATTCATACACATTTCTTATTTCTTATGCATGTGTTATCAGATATTTTAATTATTTTTTATGTAAAGCACTTTGAATTGCAATTGCAAATAAACTGCCTTGCCTTGCCTTAATAAAAATAAAATCCTAAATAAAAATCTAAATTGTTTTTTTGTCTGTCAAAACAGGTAAATCATATACATTTTTGCACCCATTACAAATCTGTTTGTTTATTAGAGGAACAAAAAATTGGAAAGGGAATGAATTGAACAATGATTCCGGTTATTCCATTGTGAACCTTTTGGCAACCAATTCAGTTGCCAAATGCTGGGATCATGTGTTTTGTCACTGGTGTTTTATAAAAAATAAAGAAATAATTGAAATATAGTTAAACTAACATTTTTGTTATATGTTGTTTTACTTTTATTAGGCTATTGAAATAAAAGCCTGATAAATGTAAAACAACATATAACAAAAATGTTATTTTAACTGTATTTCATTCATTCCTTTATTTTTTTAATAAAAAAAACAGAGACAAAACACATGATTTGTATCTTTAACTAATTGGTTCATGTAAAAATTATAACCTACAGTTTAGTCAGATTAATTCAAACTGCTTCAACTGATTGACTGTAAAAGGTGCTGGTAATTTTCTGCAAAGACATTACCATTTCATTGTTTCATTTCCCTTAAAGTGGGGGGTGAAACACTCAGTTTCAGTCAATCTCATGTCAATCTTGAGTACCTATAGAGTAGTATTGCATTCTTCATTTCTCCGAAAAGTCTTTAGTTTTATTATATTTATAAAAGAAATATAGGCTGTACCGTGTCTTTACGGAAAAAAACGAGCACCTGGAGGCGTATCGTGTGGGCGGAGCTAAAGAATGACGAGCGCACAAAGCGGTGACGTCCTCAAGCGTGGAGAAACCCATGGCTATTGATCTCAGCTAATAGATATATGATCCAGAATCATTCAGAGGCTGAAATAAATTGAACAGGAGAAACAGCAACAGCAGGACGTCCGTCTCTGTGGTATGTACTGTATTTAGTGGCCTGTCAACATTTGTGTGTCTTTACTCGCAGTTAATGAGGACATGATTCGGTTTATGGACTATTGTATGCGACTAAATCTTAGCAGTAGCAAGCAAAACGGTTTTGCACGTCAGACTAGTGTAACGTTATACATAGAACAACAATGGAGTAACCGTTAGCGCATTTGAATGACGAAGCACACGATCGTGTCGTTTACTGATGTTTACTCACGTGACGATAGCCAACAGTATAGACATTTGAAGCAGTTTTACTCACCGGCTGCTTCCAAAGCAGGACCGAACCTTTATCGCTGGGACCGCTCCGTCAAAAACACACTTCTTTGGAATGATTTGGTGAAGTCCTGACAGCGGAGATCCACTTTGCGACGCGACTGAAGCGATGTTATAAAGCTTCCCGTCATTTCTGCGTTCAAATCGGTTCAAATGCAGCGCTGCCTTCCCGGAATGCTGTGCTGAAGCGTTGAAGTCGCTTAATGTCACCCATAGGAATAAAGTGGTGCGCGGCGTGGAGTGTTTATGGGCGTGCGTTTCCGCGCGCTTCCTACCGGGAGAATAGCCCGTACGGCCCATACAAGGACCTTCCGCTCTCTTAACGTCAAGCCTACCCATACTCGAAAAAAACTCTCCGAAACTTGTTAGTATTTTTGACACAGACATACTCCATCAAACGTCCAACATTAGTTTTTGAAACTTTGTCTATGTTTATCCAAGTCTTTAACAGTGTAAAAAGCTCAGTATGCATGAAACAGCATCCCCCCCCCCCCCCCCCCACATGAACGTGCTTCACCGACCGCTGGAAGACTCATTATTTACCTCAGACGAGCAGTGTGCATGTAGTGACATCATGTAAGAATCACATGTAATAAAACATCTAACTTTATCAGTATGAATATAAACAAATAAGATGTCTTTTAGTACTCACTATCAAGCTTAATACCGATACTGGTAAAGTTTAAAATATATTTTAGTTTGATTCGGTAATGAGCTAGTTATATTTTAGATATATAGTTAGTGACTTCCTTTTTTGCATTGTTTACCTTCGCTGACTGCAAAACCAGGCACTGTGAATTTTGAATGCTTTTGCTCTTCCTAGGGGCGTGCGCATGTGGGCAGACCCTGTTGCGAAAGCGGTGGTTGCCATGGTAGCGAGAGAGAGTGACAGTCGCCCAAGCCAATCATTTGTTTTGTCCCGAACTAAAATAATGAGCTTTTTAATTGCAGATTAAAAAGTCTGGAGTCACTTGATTTTTATACCCTCTTTTTCAGAGTATTTACATTTTAATTATGTATTGACACATGAAGAAAGTTTAAACAAATGTGGACAAAAGTGTTTTAGATCATTCTTACCTACACTACCTTTAACACTGAACATTGTGCTCAGTTTTTATGCTATTGTGATTCACAATAATAATAAAAAAATAATAAAAAAACAAAGTTTAACAATCATAATTCACCGTTCTACATTTCACCTGTATGTTCTGTTTTGATTCAGTTTTCATTTTGTTTCTGTTTGCTGTAAGGCCTGGGGCACAGACAATTTTCAAATTTGGTGTCAAACTTTTACCACAGACATAAGGGCAGTTTGTATCAGTTGTATTTCTGTGGGTTCTAATTATAGACTGTTCCGGAATTTTCTTGGTCTTCGTGAGCTATATACTACAGCCGATCGTGACATCACTGGTCATGCTATATATTTTTGACTTAATAAAATGCTTTTACTTGTTTTGCATTCTGGTCATACTGTAAATTTACTATAGCCTAGAAATCTAGACGCACCCTATACGGCAGCAAATCTAATCTGCCCGCGAGTGTCGTCTAGCAACTCTCAATACCCTTCTGAGCTGTAAACGCCAAACTCTGGTCGGGCCAATCACATCGTGTATAGAGTCGGTGGGCGGGTCTTAACATAATAATGGCCGAGTTGCGTTTGCGTGCTTTTAGTAAACACAGAAACTGGCGAACGGCGGTCTTTCGAATCAGCTTTGACCGCGACTCTGGAAGACTTGGAGTTAAGCTTTTCTCTGAGACGAGAACAAAGAACGGCACTGAAGTCATTCTTAAGAAGGGAAGATGTTTTCGGAGTTTTGCCGACCGGATACGGCGAATGTTTAATCTGTTAACAAGCTCTGCTTCATCTTTGTTGCTCTGGTTGGTTGTAGCGCTATCCTATCGCGTGCAGAGGGAGTTTGAAAGACAACCATTTATCCCACCCCTCGGATTGAGCCCTGTCTATGGTGAGTTTCCAGACTAGTTCCTGTCTACTACCCTACTGACTCAGAAGAATCATTTACTTTAGTGATGCAAATTTATTTCTGCAAATCAGTTTTTTTTTCAGACAGTTTAGCTAAATGAACTGATTACAAAAACAGATTCATAGGCTCCTGGTGTCATCATACAATTATGTCACTATGCATTTCTTTTTTGATACATTTCTCAGTGTCATGTTACATCAAGGACCACATTCAAATAAAGTAATCTATGTCAATGCAAATAAAGTTGAGCGTGAGCATTTGCTGGTTATTGCCTTTTATTCACGTTAGTTAATAATGGTGTTTGTCAGAGTTAATTAATTTATCCTTCGTAACTACAGTACGCATTACAGGCACCGAACAACAAACGTGGATATGTTACATGTCTAAAGTAGCCTTTAGAAAGAATAAACTTTAAACTAAAATGAACTAGAAACTTTTCAATTTCACTTAACAATTTAAAATATAATCTGCATGCATAATAAACTACAGTAAAATGTATTTAAATCTCTCAACAAAAAGGTTTTTGCAGGTTTTTTTCTTCACTAAAAGAAAAAGCAGAGTTATTTAATCTGTAATCGGCATTCTCTGGTTGTGCTGTATGTTTCACGCTGAATACTTCCAGGGTTTCACTTTCCATTCCCATTAGCACATATGAAGCATGAAGAATGCACGCAGGAGGACAGTTAACGGCCCGAACGCCATTAAAATTCTGGTATTTATTTATTTTTTAAATGGAACCGCGGTTTTGAACAAATACTTGTTTCTCGGTTTCCAATCCTACTCGCAACTCTCCCAAGGTTGGTGTTACGCACACAAACCAATGCTCAACACTGTCTTGTCGCCCTCAATCAAAAACAAAGCCCATCATCCTCCAGCAATGCTGACCCCACCAACTCGAACAGCGTACTTGCCTTAGCATTCTGTTTTCAAGAATTTGTGTGGTTACGATGACGCCATGGGCTTTTGAAATGGAAAAATTTGCAAGAATCCTTCATGACAACAGCTTCTCTTTTGCCGCGTGTTAAAACATGAGGGATGGGAAAGAGAGGGTGAGATGAACCTTTAGTGCCAAACAACATAAAAATGACAAACAAGCGTTTCGCAAAGAACTGAATCCAGAAAGGGAGAGAATCAACTAACTCTCAGTCCTAGTCCTGGTGGGGATTGAAAACAGCTCCCAAGAGCACTAGCACAATCTCTTTGCTGTCTCGCTCCTTTTTTCTCCGTCGGTCTTTCTAAAGCTGTGATTCTGGCACCAGTTGGTTGCAAAGCAGGCCTAATGGCCACTCGCCTCCTCTGATTTTCCATAAGTCATTCCCAAAAGGCCACAAAACATTTCATTGCATGCTGGGTTAAAGACGTTAGAAGTCGAGGTAATGTGCAGAACAGGGTCCTTTATAGTCTGGCAGAGACCCAATAATCAAACCAGAAAAGCAATCAACATGGGTGCCAGGGTCAAGGTTCACAGTTGTGTTCATAGTCCCAGCAACTGCCCTCTCACAGGGTGGTACTCCTGGATTTCTGGAACGATTCACAAATAGCAATTTCTTAATAAGGCAGGCATTTATTAGAGTTCAGTGCTAAGCCAAATCTTAGTTAATCTGTTACAGCTCTGTAAATGCTAGTTTTACTTTGGGTGTGGACTTTTTACAGTCGAGTCATAATATTCGCATTATATGCTAGACATATAAAGATTAGCATGGTCATTACAAAGAATGAAAAAGGAAATATTTTTACTTTTTAATGTATGTTTGATTTGGACCATGGCATGCTCACATTTTCAATTGTTTTGTGGTTTAGACTATAAATTGTACAAATAATGAGAGGTCTATTTGACATTGGTATTTGTATTATTTATGAACTATACAGCATGTAAAGGGAAACCAAAAAGAAAAAAGAAAAATCCTGTCAATATTTCTGTCAGTAATCTCACCTTTGTTCATGTTTTGTTCTTCTGTAAATCACAAATGAGATGTTTTAAAGCATATATTGATCACTCTCTTCAATATAATGAAAGTGAATAAGAACTGGAGCTATCACAAAACAAAAAAGCCAAGTCATAAAACCAAAAGCTGATTTGTCAACAAATTGTTCTTATTCAGGTATTTGCAATGAATCAGATGAATACAAATGAGGCATTCACAAATCAGACTGATTTGGTTCTTGAATTTTGACTCAATGATTTGACTCAATGATCCACAGCAGTTAACAACTCACTGGAAAGGTTGATTATCGCACTGTGAACACGAATAAGTTGGCAAAAAAAAAAAGGTAATCAGTTACATAAATGTTTTTAATTTAAGACATTTTAAGTTTAAGTAAGCAGAACTTGCAGATTTTTATGTTGTACTAAGTACTTGAGTGAGCCAATTTATGCATTTCACTTTAAAAAAAAAAATCATATAAAATCAACTTAAATATTTTTGTAGTAGCTTTAGAGTAGCTTTAACTCTATAATTCAATAAATGCTACCTTGCTAATTGGTCAAATAATGTTCTGATAGCATTAGCATAGCAAAACATTTGCTGAAGGAGTACTGCAAAAAATGTTTAACATACTGCATATCTGTTTTTAAACCAAGCTCATGCTCCACTCGTCCTCCATCATGATGGTAATCTCCCCAAAAAACCTAACATAATAGACACTCTTCTTCTAAACTAGAATACAAACCTTTAAATAATACTAAAACTCCCACTTTACACAAAAAACATAACACTTCATTTTAGCATTTACTCTCGTTTGAGTGCCATATAGCAAAGCATCTTGGGAAATAGAAATCCCTGCCCAGTTTCAGTTAAATTTACGTTTGTCTAAATTATAAGAAACAAGATCATAAAACTCAAACCAATGAAACAATTCAGAGTACTTAAAATGTGTCAGTTTTGTGTTCTAAATACTCATAAAAGTTAATTTGATTGAACTAATTAGCTTACTTTGAGTTGGCTCTACGCACACCAACAAATTATTTTGATTGCAGTGAATCATGCTTTTTTGGTCTGTGAATCATACAAAGCTTGAGTGACGCATATTTTATTTGTACCTCACAGCTTGTATGTATAGCACAGAAGATACAAAATAAAGTGTGGACAGCACACTTTATTTTGTGTCTTCTGTGCTGCTATACTAAGCTGTGAGGTAATATGCGTCACTCAAGCTTTGTATGATACTTTCGTGATGCTTTTATAGTGTGTTTGTGTCCTTTCTTATATCTTGAAAGCTCTGGGCTCTATTCATATAATTGCATGGAAATGAACTACTAGTTTTTGTTTTGTTTTGTTTTTTTCAGTACAACAGAACCACAGGAAAAAAAAGAAAGAAATTCACACAGGTTTGGAACAAGATGACTTTTCATGTTCAGCAGAACTGATGCTTTAATTCAAAAAGTTTTCAACATCCGTGATCATCAATGAACACATGATGAAAACCTTTGCAGAGAAATATAAAGTATATAAGAATACACCACCAACATACCACAACATGAAAGACATCACTGTTAGTCTTTGGAAATGTCAGGGCAACAGAACATTTGGCTAAGAAAATCATTATTTCAGACCATATTTCTCTTCACTTTAGTCTTACAGTATGTCTGGAACATGCCCTCGTCTTTTCAGCTATTTCACTATGGACCATTAGCACAATGAATGGAAAGCCAGCATAAACAAAACCAATCTTCAAAACCAATCCCCGTTCAATCAGGCCTGTTGAAACGCTCTCATGTTTGACCAGGGCACACTGAGTGGAAGAAGCAGAGCTCCAGGGACTTTGCAGTAGCTGTTTAAATCAACTCTGAATGAATATTAACTTACATTTATGAGGCTTTAAAGGATATGCATTAATTGTTTCCTATAATGTATGCACATTAGAAAGAGTAAATCGAGAACGGTGTGAAATAATGGCATGGTTTTGATGCGTATATGTGCATTAGATTACTCCAAGTCTTCATTCTAGAGACTTTCCTCTTTGCACTAACCTCAGTTTCATCCCTCCTGTCATTTTCTTCCTGACCTAAGAAAAAGAATGTTTTTTTACTGGACCTCCCAGTCTTTCTCTCAATACTGTAGCTCCTGCGAAATTATGAAATATTAGCATGGCTGTAAATTTTTAGAATTATACCTCAAGCTTGTCTGAACTCCAGCTTAATAATAAATAGAACATTCATATTTCAGACCATAGAGAGGTTTTCACATAAATATCTTCAGCATAATAAAACTATTTCAGCTCTAACCTCAAATCAAATATGTGTGGCAGTAGAAAATATCTTTTTTTGATCTTTGAGAGTATCTGATTTCTCACAGTAGTTTAAAAACAAAAAGTAAAATATTGGGAAAATTTGCCAAAAAACAAAAAAACTTTTTTCTTATACAATGGCTATTAAAAAGAATCATTTATTAGACAGAAACCAGCTCAGTTAGAAAAATACTCGAATTCATGTTCTCAGTAGCTGGAAATTCAAAGCACCCTGGTTGGAGGCCCTGCTATTAGCTTACGACCAAAACAAACAGCGGAGGGAAAAAATCACCTTTGTAAAAATGTAAAACGGAGACTGCCAAGTCGAACGTTTTTGCTGTTATCACAATAAATCACATGTGAAACTTGGACAAGAGAGCGCACATAAGCGCTGCCTTTGTTTTCTATTCCACTTAGAAAGGTCGTGTCTCAAGAGGAAAATTAATGCTGAGATATTATTCAGGGCATGTGTGTGTGTCTGAGTGTGTGTTAGTAATGTGCGTATAAATGATGGAGATGAGTTTATGTGCTTAAATGCAACAACTGATTAGTCCTCCGCTGCCAGTGTGTCTATTTGGTTATTTGTACCGCACACTTACAAACGTGTGTGTGTGTGTGTGTGTGTGTGTGTGTGCGTGCGTGTGTGTGTGGAAAGGGGAAGACACTCTGGCCAAAAGCAGGTGATCGATTGGTCATATAGTGACTGATGATACCTCAGGATGTCTGGGTAATAAAGTGCTGCTTTCCTAACTGTGTCCTGGGCCTTCGCTTGCATGTATTTTTAAGGTCAAAACAAGTGCAGAACATTCATTATATTCACCATTTTTAATTTTAATATGGCAAGCCATCAAGTCAAGCTTTGTATTTACAACTTCACAATAACCAACATGGAGCCTCATTTTGTTTTAACATAAACTGATGTAAGACCAGCATAAATCAAAGAAACACCAGCATTGCAGCAGAAAACACAGTCCTTTGCCTCCCACAAAATATTTGAAGAAGCTATGAATATATAACATTAAAATAAAAGTTCTTTTAAAAATAGAAACTATTATGCTGTAGGCATAAACATGGATAAATATATGTATAACTCGTATTATATAATAAGGTAAATGTGTCAATCAACTCTATAACTTTTCAATAAAAACAATATTTACTACTAAATATGACAGAATTTCTGATGAATTGAAGAAAGAAATGCATCTTTAGTGCATCTCTACCTTTATGTGTCATGTTAAATCCAGTCTTCAATCTCCATACACTTCTACAGAAATAAAACCAAGAGGTGAATAAAACCTGACCTGACATTTTTACAGGCTACTTTTCTTCAAAATGGAGCCCAAAATGTGTCATTCTGACGCTATATGACTGGATGTCTGTTTCCATTCTTCTCCCTAAATTTTTTCACATTTTGGCAATATTGTTTTTTTACATTTTGTGGGGAAGTGAAGGCAGTGTGGGTGTAGGAGTCTCTGTTAACCACCCACATTCTGCAGAACAAGACTTTCTTTATTCAGGCAGTAGACTATATGCCTGTACTGAGGAACAATTAGAAAAAAATTAAGGTTAGACTAACAACATGCACTGCCAACAAAAGGTTTTCATATTTGTTGACACATATGTCGCTTTTTTCTTCCCTTATAAGGTGCACAGCAAAAAAGCCAGTGTACATTTAACTCAATTCGAGTCAAATTTAACACTCATAAAATGTATATATGACTCCGTCCTTTTGGGAGTTAAAATCACACTTTTTAAAGTGTGAAATATGTACACTACTCACAGAGTACATTTTAACTCCCTAAGTGTTAAAATGTACTCTTGTGAGAAAAGTACATTTTTCACACTTTTTAAAGTGTAAAATTTGTACACTACTCACAGAGTAAATTTTAACTCCCTAAGTGTTAAAATGTACTCTTGTGAGTAGTGTACATATTTCACACTTTAAAAAGTGTGATTTTAACTCCCAAAAGGACGGAGTCATATATACATTTTATGAGTGTTAAATTTGACTCGAATTGAGTTTATATTGAGTATAATGGAGTTGAAAAATGAAAGTTGAAAAAATGAATGCAAAGAGTTGTTTTAACAAACTAGTTCTTTATTAACAAGCAAGACCCTTTACATCACTGAAGGTTAACTTTTAAAATAAATGAATAAGGCACAGTATAGGCATTTCTGTCATCAGAATTATATTAAAACTTCTCAAGTGGTGTGTAATACTTCAAGTCCTGCATGTCAGTGAATATATGTCCTGTGTCAGTGAAGTTGGTTCAGTACCTTCAACTTTGCAACAGAACAGCAGTACTTGAGTCAACACAACATTCAGCAGATGAAAAACAGTTGCAGGATATCTGTGGATCAGGTTGTGTCCAGTTGCTAACAGTACAGTTCAGTGCATGGTTGTTGTTTCACATGCAGAGCAGGGAAGGTTGTGCAGATCCAACTCTCTCGAAAAATCCTGGAATGCTGGTTCCCTAGACAACACAAAACCATACCAATTACAATTAATATTATTTGTATTTTATAAATACAGCAAGTTTATGGTGGAAAAAGTCCAATCATCTTAGACTTTGGTGACTCAAACATGAAACTATTTTGGTTAGAATTGACTGATTTCCAAGTAAATTAAAGGCTTACATCATCCAAAAATGTTAATTCTGTTATTAATTACTCATGTTAATTAATTACTCAGATAGAGCAACCATTCACTACCATAGTATTTTTTTCCACTATGGTGGTGAATGGTTGCTCTATCTGCTTGGTTACAAACATTTTTCCAAATATCTTTTTTAGTGTTCAACAGAAGAACGAAACTAATACAGGTTTGGAACAACAAGAGGGCGAGTAAATGAATACATAATTTTAATTTTTGGGTGAACTTTCCCTTACAGAAATCTCACTTACTAGTCAGCTGCTGGAATGATTTTTGTTCGCTTCTTCCTGACTTTGGGATAGGCAGAGATTTCCCAATCTGTTGAGTCTAAAATCAAACAGAAACCATCTACATGTCAAATCATGAAAACAATTTGTTTGACTCTTTTTTTGTTTTGTTATTATTTGATGTTAGCCAAATTCCAACAAAGCTATCATTATTTTTGTGCCCATGATTCTCTGATATATGTTAACTATTAAATCTTACCATCACCAGGCAGGTTCTATTCTGTAGTCTTTAAGCACCAACCCAGGGCCTAACTTGATGCATTACAGAAACTCCTAAAAACTGAAAATATAAAAACAAATATATTTAAAGGGATAGTTCACCCAAAAATGAAAATTTGATGTTTATCTGCTTACCACCAGTGCATCCAACATGTATGTTTTGTTAGCCTAGAAATCTAGACGCACCCTAGCGGCAGCAAATTTAATCTGCCCGCGAGTGTCGTCTAGCAACTCTCAATACCCTTCTGAGCTGTAATCGCCTAACTCTTGCCAGGCCAATCACATCGTGTATAGAGTTGGTAGGCGGGGCCATAATGACGATGGCCGAGTTGCGTTTGCGTGCTTCTAGTAAACACAAAAGCTGGCGAACGGCGGCGGACTTTCGAATCAGCTTTGACTGCATTTCTGGAAGACTTGGAGTTAAGCTTTTCTCTGAGAAAAGAACAAAGAACGGCACTGAAGTCATTCTTAAAAAGGGAAGATGTGTTCTGAGTTTAGCTGACCGGATACGGCGAATTATCTATCAAAAAGCTCTGCTTTATCTTCGTTGCTCTGGTTGGTGGTAGCACTATCCTATCGCGTGCAGAGGGAGTTTGAAAGACAACCGTTTATCCGCCCCTCAGATTGAGCCCTGTCTATGGTGAGTTTCCAGACCAAACATCTTGATGTGGGTCTGGCTTGTCAGGCTAGGTTTTTGTTTCTTCAGAACACAAATAAAGATTTTTAACTCCAACTGTTGCTGTGTGTCAGTCATATCATGTGAATGGGTAACAATTCTATTAGAGCAAAAAATAAATAAATACATGCTTAGACGACATGCACAAAGAGCCCTGTGGTTCATGACAATATTGATATCTTAAGACACAAAACGATCAGTTTGTGTGAGAAACTGAGCCGTATTTATATAATTTTTTACCTCAAATACAAAGCTATATCCAAAAGCCTGGAACGCCTCTCACTTCCAGTAAGGTCAATATCCACACTCGATATACGAGCCAGAGCGTGGATATTGACCTTACCGGAAGTGAAGCGCGTATATATCCAGAGTGTGTATATTGATCTTACCGGACATGAAGCGCATTCCAGGCTGTTGTATTTGAAGTAAAAAAATTATATAAATACGGCCTGATTTCTTACACAAACTGATCGTTTTGTGTCTCAAGATAACAATGTGTCGTCATAAGCCACAGGGCTCTTTGTGCATGTTGTCTAAGCATGTTTTTTTTTTGCCCTCATTGAATTGTTACCCATTCACATGATTATATGACCTACACACAGCAACGGTTGGAGTTAAAAATTTGTATTTGTGTCCTACTGAAGAAACAAACTCACCTACATGTTGGATGCACTGGGGGTAAGCAGATAAGCATCAAATGTTGAACTATCCCTTTAAACATGAAGGCATATCCAAACATTACCCAAAAGTTAAAATGATAAATACATTTTGCATAAATATTTAATATGAAAGAATTACTTACCCATTCTAAAAGTATTAGTCCTCCAAATAAGGAGTTGTTCTTCTGTTTTTCAGTCATATGGTAGGTGTGCTGGCAAACAAGAGTTAAAGATAGTTTGAGGATGAAGAAATACTTTAAATAGTCTTAAAGAATACATTTTTTATTAGTTGTAATCAGACCCCATTCATAATGAATCAATTATATTAAAATTCTTACCCATCTACTTCAATAATTTCAACAACAACTAAGATAAAGGGATAGTTCACCCACAAATGAAAATTATCCTATGATTTACTTTAGCCTAAAGTCATTCTAGGTGTATGACATTCTTCTTTCAGACAAATTCCATCAGTTATATAAAAAAAAACATCCTGGCACGTTTAGATGCACTTTTATGGACTTCAAAGCATAAACAGACATTCACTGCCATTATAAAGCTTGGAAGAGCCAGGACATTTTTGGTATAACTGATTGTATTTGTCTGAAATAAAGTCATATATACACCTAAGAGTAAATCATGGTCTGATTTTCATTTTTAGGTGAACTTTCACTTTAAAGCGTTAGTTCTCCCAAATTTTTGAACTCTGTCATCTTTTACTCAAATTGACTTACATAGTATTTGTTCTATTCTTTTATGATAATTTTCTAACTACCATCCTGTCCTGACTAAAACATGTCAATAAGTGATTTGAATTGGTATGCACAGAGGTCATAGTTGTGCTTTATTGTAAATAAATATTATTATCTATCCTTCAATAATCTTCCAAGACAGGCACCACACATTTTGTCTATACCATATACATACCTTTTTTAATGCAGAACAGCAAGAACGGTCATCAGTGCAGCCTTGGTTTCATATTAGGGGATTGTCAAAAATCAGTGTTGATGCAGATGTTGAACTTGATGCTTCTGAAGACAGAGACATCAGACAGGTCAAATGTTCTGCGCAAAACAAGAGGTCAACATTTTCAGAAAAAAACGTTCATGAAACAATCCTGCCTAAAACTTTGTCACTGATTTTGCACACAAATAGCCTTTCTTTGTTAGTCATTTCATCTGCATCTTTGAATCTGGATTTCTAACTAATACAAATCAGACACAAAGATTAAGTAACGTTAGTGCAATAAGATTACAGATTGATGAATGAACAATGAATTAAAGAAAGGTGAAAGCGTTAACGTTTCTCCGTCTGATGCTAGTTTCTTCAGGGAGGCCACTGTGCATGGCTCGTCTGTATAAAACTCTTACGCAGCCTTTCAAGCAGCATAGCTACTGGATTCGTTTTCCAAGACATAAATACATAATGATACATTATAGATATAGATTAATATAGGTGTGGGACACTTACTTTTTCGGCGTTGTCTCTGTTTCGGTAATTTCTCTGTTCTCTGTGATGCGGTGCAAACTCCGTGTGCACCAGATCACGAGCCTCAGCCTAGTCTGAAGGGGGTCGCACACCGGACGCGGAGCTCGGCGGCGCTCGGCGGCGCGCCACGTCTTTAAAATTCGAACACATTGTTTTCAATGAGTGTACGCACACCGGTGGCGGCATCCGGCGCCTGTCCGCGGCGACTCAGGAAGTTGTTCTAAATCCTGCCGCGCCACAGAGCGCCATTTCAAGGCTTTATATTAAAAGTATATTATCGTTAAGGTATACTGATTTCAACCTTTGCTACAAGACACATTTGTTTTACATTCTGAGTTCAACAGCTTGAATAAAGTCTAAACATATTTTGGGGAAATGTATAATAAACGTAGCCTTTTAAAATGTGCGCGTCTGGTGTGAGATACCAGAGACGCTGCGCAGCGTGCCGCCGAGCGCCGCCGAGCTCCGCGTCCGGTGTGCGACCCCCTTGAGAGGTTTAGGCGCGTTATTAAAGCGTCAAGTTGTATATCGTTATAAAACAATATTTCCTAAAAAAACGTGTTGCAAATTAGGCAAAACCACTTACTTTCGGTGTTTCCTATGGGTGTTTCCCTTATACAAGCAACCCTCCACGTCGTCCGCTCCGTATCGCGAGTGAAAAGATGCAGCATGTGAGAAAAGTTGTCTCGTTTAAGCTCGCAGAGAATTCAGACATCGCTTTAAATCAATATGTTATAAAATACATATTGTAAATTAGGTAAACACTTACTTACGGCGTTTCCCTGTTAAAAAGCAACCGCCTCCGGTCTGCTCCGAATCACACGTCAACGAAAATGCCTGTATCAGAGCTGTTAAGCCGGGCACAGCACATTCATAGGTATAAAACAATATGATGTAATAAAATACATATGTAAATACGATGAAACCGCATAAAACACGCAATATCAGCGTTATCCCTCCTTCTGTGGTCCGCATCGCGAGTCAAAAAAAATGGCGTCTGTGGAAAAAAGTTTCAGCTTGTGTCGCCGAAATGCCCCGGATGTAATTTTACTCTCTCTCTCGGTGTTGAAATTTAACTCTACATATGTTCACCGGCCAGAGAGTGCGGTTTACACTAGCAGTGTTAATTCAACACCAGAAATGTAACACTTTACTCTGAGAGTCCTTAACACCAGGATTTTAACACTGGAGATTTTGCTGTGTGCTGTCTGTTAAATGTTTATTTATTTTTCTTTGTACTGTTGGATAATTTCAAAGCAGGTAAACACGATACAGATAATAATGTGTACAGATATCCTTTGTTCAGACAAGTAGCAAAAATCTGCTATGTGTCATGTCTGTCATGATAAAAAAAAGTATCATTCTTTGAGCACTTTTACATCATGCGGCAAGAACAAGAATGAATCCTGTAAAAAAGATTGACAGCATGACTTCTTGCTTCTTTCCACTGTAGAAAAATGAAGCAAAACTACCCCAGTAACGGGGTGCAGGTATAACATAACTTTGCAGGCCAAAACGAAAGAAGCAAGTTTGCAATGTAGCACTTCCGGTTTCGTCGTCCTGAAGTCATTGGTTTTTTGAATGGGTTTTTGATTAAATGGCTGAAATAATGTCTGTGGTGAACACAGGTTCAAGGCACTTTCACGCTTTATTCCATATGGAATAAAATACATCAGTATTACCCCACTCGTGATTTTTTAAAGCTGTTATGTATCTTGAAAAAGGCTGTGTCCCTGATCTGTGAAGGATAGGACTCAAGCGCAGAATGAGTTTCACAAGTTTAATAACCAAATAGTTTTTATTAAAGGGGGGGGGGGGGGGGGTGAAATGCTGTTTCATGCATACTGAGCTTTTTACACTGTTAAAGACTTGGATTCCCATCCTAAACATAGACAAAGTTTCAAAAACTAATGTTGGACGTTTGATGGAGTATTTCTGTGTTAAAAATACTCCTTCCGGTTTCTCACAAGTTTCGGAGAGTTTTTTTTGAGTATGGGTCGGCTTGACGTTAATAGAGTGGAAGGTCCTTGTATGGGCCGTACGGGCTCTTCTCCCGGTAGGGTGTGCGCGCGCGTTACTAGAGCGAGAGAGGAAATGCACGCCCGTAAACACTCTCAGGTGCAGATCCAGTCGATCCAGTCGCCGCGCTCCACTTTATTCCTATGGGTGATGTCAAGCGACTTCAACGCTTCAGCACAGCATTCCGGGAAGGCAGCGCTGCATTTGACCCGATTTGAACGCAGAAATGACGGGAAGCTTCACAACATCGCTTCAGTTGCGTCGCAAAAGTGGATCTCCACCGTTCACTGCTGTCAGAACTTTACCAAATCATACCAAAGAAGTGTGTTTTTGACGGAGCGGTCCCAGCGATAAAGGTTCGGTCCTGCTTTGGAAGCAGCCGGTGAGTAAAACTGCTTCAAATGTCTATACTGTTGGCTATCGTCGCGTGAGTAAACATCAGTAAACGACACGATCGTGTGCTTCGTCATTCAAATGTGCTAACGGTTACTCCATTGTTGTTCTATGTATAACGTTACACTAGTCTGACGTGCAAAACCAACACATTCTCACACCCAACTCGTCACATATGGACGCTTGACCAGGACCCCTTGTCGTCACTTTTCAACGAACTGGGTGTACCTTTATCGTTATTTTTCGACGCGCTGGGTGCTCCATTCATTACAATGAGAAACCTTTGGCGTCATACTCAGACGCATTTAATTCTAAGCAGGAATCAGGCCTCAACGAGCAGCCTGCAATGGGCTGTATCCGCTGATTAGAACAGACCTTGTCCCCAATATAACCGGAACAGAGAATAATCCAACTCAAACGGGAAATACAGACAGGAGACTAGAGATGAGAGAGATGACTGGCAGAAGCAAACAATTAGATATGGACACCAAACAGAACAAATCCACTAAAAACTGCTCACAAAGCAGTTATGCAAATGAAGCAGCAAAGTCAAGGGGGAAAAGAGATCATTATAAAGGGAAAAGCTCATGAGGATCAAGCAATCAGTATTTATAAAATAATTTTTGATAAAAACTAATGTTCCATTATTTTATTTTTTCAATTTTAGAGTGTAAAAGACCACAGAACAGCGCAGGTTTGCATCTAAAGCAATCCGATTGTACACTTCAAAAGTCTTGCGCATTCGTCACTAAAGTCATACGTTTGAGTCAATGCAAGTGTGTCGTTACTATGTCAACCAATATACACTCACATAAAGGACTATTAGGACCACCTGTTAAATTTCTCATTATTGCAATTATCTGATCAACCAATCACAAGGCAGTTGCTTCAATGCATTTAGGGTGTGGTCCTGGACAAGAAAATCTCCTGAACTCCAAACTGAATGTCAGAATGGGAAAGAAAGGGGATTTAAGCAATTTTGAGCGTGGAGTGGTTGTTGGTGCCAGACGGGCTGGTCTGAGTATTTCACAATCTGATCAGTTACTGGGATTTTCACACACAACCATTTCTAAGGTGTACAAAGAATGGGGTGAAAAGGGAAAAACATCCAGTATGAGGCAGTCCTGTGGGCAAAAATGCCTTGTTGATGGTAATGGTCAGAGGAGAATGGGCCGACTGATTCAAGCTGATAGAAGAGCAACTTTGTCTAAAATAACCACTCGTTACAACCGAGGTATGCAGCAAAGCATTTGTGAAGCCACAACACGCAGAACCTTGAGGTGGATGGGCTACAACAGTAGAAGACCCCACCGGGTACCACTCATCTCCACTATAAATAGGAAAAAGAGGCTACAATTTGAGGTCACCAAAATTGGACAGTTGAAGACTGGGAAAATTTGGCGTAAACAGAATGAGAACATGGATCCATCATGCCTTGTTACCACTGTGCAGGCTGGTGGTGGTGGTGTAATGATGTGGGGGATGTTTTCTTGGCACACTTTAGGCCCCTTAGTGTCAATTGGGCATCATTTAAATGCCACGGCCTACCTGAGCATTGTTTCTGACCATGTCCATCCCTTTATAACCACCATGTAACCAGCCACCAGCTTCGTGCCAAATCTCCATCAACTGCAAGATATTCTATCAATTTGGGCCAACATTTCTGAAGAATGCTTTCAGCACCTTGTTGAATCAAGGCCATGTTGAATTAAGGCAATTCTTAATGCGAAAGGGGGTCAAACACAGTATTAGTATGGTGTTCCCAATAATCCTTTAGGTGAGTGTACACATGCTAGCTGCATCTCTGATGACAACAGTAGATCAGACAACATGTGACTTATGGTTTAAAGTGGATGTAAGAAAATAAATCCATGTGTTAACAAAGGTTTAGAACCTTTATTTAGAATAAATAATATAATTGTTAAGAACAGTCAGTCAATTTTCCAACTGTGTCCCTTTTAGTTTTAATAAGAATACTCCACACATATTGACCTACATATCAATCTATTTCCATTTTCAGTTGTAGTCGACTGGTGATTCTATGGCAATCTCTTGCCATACACAAGAGACTCTCCATTAAGTACAGTTAACACTAGACACTAACAGTCTTGATACATGGTTCACACTAGAGAGCAGCACAGAAAGAAACCTTTAAAGGGGTCATATAATGGACTCGCACTTTTACACTTTTATGGAAATGTGTGTTGGCAGTGTCTGGACACAACCATCCTATAATGATAAAAAATCCATCCAGTGTTTTTAAAAAAAAATCTCCTTATATGTGTGAGATGTGTTAGCAGTGGCTGAGTTTTGTTTTCGAAGGGAATATTACCACCGATTATCGTCAATGCTTTCATGTTTGCGCCACGCAAATAATTTCTCACCAGACTGCTTTATAAACGATGGTCAGTATAAAGAAGGTTTGGCTAAGAAGCTGCTCCTGAATAAAAGATTAGTACCAACTTCGTGATCATGCTGCACCTCCAGAAGAAGATAGTTTAGCATTTGAAACACTTGCATGCTTCACGATGAATGCGGCTAAAGTTTACAGGGTAAGTTAAAGGGGTGATGAATTAAGAAATCAACTTTCCCTTAAGCTTGTGATATATAAAAGGTCACGCTAATATAAGAATATCCTGTAAATTTCAGAGCTGAAAACGTCCTTGTTAGTCAAAGAAAGGCTTTTATAGACACCAGGCCCAGGAAACGATCGTGTTCGCAACTTGATGTCATCGACTGACGAAACGCCACCTCTGAAGAATAATACGCACATGTAATTCAGTAGCCCCGCCCACCGACTTATGGAGGTGATCGGATTGCGCTAGCTAGCAGCAATAAACATGCTGAAGAAGATAGGCAAGGCAAGGCAAGGCAAGTTTATTTGTATAGCACATTTCATACCCAATGGCAATTCAAAGTGCTTTACATAGAAATTAATTAAAACAGTGGTAACAAATGCATGAGAAAAAAAAGAATACCATATGGACGAATAAAAAATTAAAAACAAGCATAGTTAAAACAGTCGTAAAGATAATAATAGTAATAAAAAAATAATAATAATAATTTAAAAAATAAAATAAAATGGTCAGATCCACAATAATGGTCTGATATAAAAACAAACATTCTTCAGTTTACAGCCTACATACATGCACCATCTTAATTAGAACACCTCTCATTCATTTCTTTCTCAAACACGTTCATAACATCCATTTTGATCATTCTTCCTTGATTTTTACTCAGAAACCTTCTTGTTAAAACCCTTACTCACTCATCATACCCTCCACAGATTTACACACCTTATTGTCAAACTTACTATTTCCATCAAACCCAGTTTTCACTCATCATATTTAACTCAAAAGAACATATAAAATAAACAATAACCAGAGATAAGAACAAAGGTAAACTAAAATAATTATAAAAAGAATAAAGAGATAAAAGAGGGTGCAATCAGTCGGACATACAGTGCTCAGAGCTCATTCAGTAAATGCACAGCTAAACAGATGTGTTTTGAGTCTGGATTTGAATGTGGCTACTGTTGGAGCAAATCTGATCTGTTCAGGAAGCTGGTTCCAACTGTGGCTGGCATAATAGCTAAAGGCAGACTCTCCTTGCTTTGAGTGAACTCTTGGTATTTCTAACTGACTTGATCCTGCTGATCTGAGTGATCTGTTGGGTTTGTATTTAATCAGCATATCTGCGATGTATTGAGGTCCTAGCTCATTGAGTGATTTATAAACAAGTAATAGTACTTTAAAATCGATCCTAAATGTAACTGGAAGCCAGTGTAAAGACCTGAGGACTGGTGTGATATGGTCATATTTTCTGGTTCTGCTCACAATCCTGGCAGCAGCGTTCTGTATGAGCTGCAGCTGTCTAATGGTCTTTTTAGGAAGGCCAGTGAGAAGGCTGTTACAATAGTCCACCCTACTGGTGATGAAAGCATGAACAAGTTTCTCTAAGTCTTGCCTGGAGACAAAACATCTAATCCTTGCAATATTTTTCAGATGATAGTAAGCTGATTTAGTTATTGCTTTGACATGACTACTGAAACTCAGGTCAGACTGTAAAATCACTCCAAGATTCCTGACTTGATTTTTTGTTATCAGGCCTTTAGCCTCAAGATATGCGTTCACCTTGAGAATTTCATCTTTGTTTCCAAATGTAGTGATTTCGGTTTTGTCTTTGTTTAACTGAAGATAGTTTTGGTAAGCAATATTGTTCTTTTTCATTATTTGGCTCAGTGGCAGCATATACAGGTTAAACAGGAGTGGTGCAAGAATGGACCCTTGTGGGACTCCGCATGTCATGGATGTCCACTCAGACTTATGGTCTCCTATACTCACATAATAACCTCTCCCTTCTAAGATAGCAAGATATTGCGCTATTTCTGGTTGTGGAAGAACACGGTGGCTGCATAAGCTTTCTTCGGATCATAATATTAGGAATGTGTGGTTGAACTTTATTTTTAATGAAGTTCCAGCTCACGTGCATACGGAAGACATGGTGTTCACTTAATTTCACTTTTTTTTGTAAAAGTTTTTGTAAAATTGAAAGTTTTTGTAGAATTGTTTGTAAACAAATCTTTACAGGAGGAATGGTGCAACACACTTATGTGAGTAAAATGTGTTTTTTATATGTAATAGCATTGCATTGTTATAGATCGTTTTGATTATGTGTATGTGCAGAACATACCTTTAGCATGCTGGACTCAGACATGTATGAGCCAGGGCTCGCAAAATCCAACATCCCGGGGCTATGTGTTTTCCAGATGGGCTACCAAAACGTCGGCCGGCCAATGAATCTCATAATTTTAATTTCTTGTTCTGTGCTATTCTCTCTCTTCTTGCCCTGCCAACATAAATATATATATATATATATATATATATATATATATATATATATATATATATATATATATATATATATATATATATATATATATATATATATATATATATATATATATATATATATATATATATACAAAAAAGTAATAAATAAAATAAAATTGGCCTAGTTATTGCTTTTGTTGTTTTTGATCCATGTAACCTTAATAAATAAGGTTGACTCAAAGCCTAACTCATAATTTTTTTAAAACATTGTTAAAAAACAGTCTGTAATGAAATAAGAACAAATAATAGAATTACGAGCGACAGCACAAATACAACAAAACAAACATACAAATAAAAAGTTATTTTTAGGTTTTTTATGTAGGTCTGAACTAGATTTTCAGGTAGGCTACAGAAATAGTAATCAAATGTAAAATATCACTGCATAGTCTTCACTGTATAAATATAGATTAACCCTTATTAAAGTTATTAAGTCAAGAGCAGTAAGTACGTAAGTGTTGATTAATAAAGAATGCATGACGCTAGAATAAACCAGTTCTGTTCTTTCTTTTGATATATTTGCATGTTTTGATAATTCTGTGCACCATGAAACTTGTGAAAATGACACAAATGCTGGCGGTGACTGACAGTTGTACCAAACACTGCATAGATAACGTTACGCATCACTAACAAACCTACATTTACAGAAAAAAAAAGTTTTTCATGACCATTAGCTGTAACATCAATCCGTCAATGAACTAGTAAACACATAGCATTCATATCTCACTGCGCTAATGTTACCTTGCCAGAACATACAAAGATAGAACAAAGTGACATTACATTAACCAACCATTCAGAAAGGTCCAGTATATATACACATATACTCACTTAAAGGATTATTAGGAACACCTGTTCAATTTATCATTAATGCAATTATCTCAACCAATCACATTGAACTTGCTTCAGTGCATTTAGGGGTGTGGTCCTGGACAAGACAAACATCCAGTATGCGGCAGTCCTGTGGGCAAAAATGCCTTGTTGATACTAGAGGTCAGAGGACAATGGGCTGACTGATTCAAGCTGATAGAAGAGCAACTTTGACTGAAATAACCACTCATTACAACCGAGGTATGCAGCAAAGCATTTGTGAAGCCACAACACGCACAACCTTGAGGCGGATTGGCTACAACAGCAGAAGACCCCACCGGGTACCACTCATCTCCACTACAAATAGGAAAAAGAGGCTACAATTTGCATGAGCTCACCAAAATTGGACAGTTGAAGACTGGAAAAATTTGGCATAAACAGAATGAGAACATGGATCATTGGATCATTGGACATGGATCATAGAACATTGCAACCTCGAATACAGTATATATATACCGTATTTCCTCAAATAAAAGCCTGTAGTCAATTAAATGCCGGGCCTCTGATAGAGGCCGGGGGCGTGGTCAGCACGAACAAATAAAGGCCGGTCTCAAATAAAGGCCGGAGGAAAATGAGTGGATAATCTCCTAAATGCTCTTAATTTAAGTTCATCGTAATGTTCAATAGGGTTGAGCCATGACGGCTGACTGACATCATGATGGAGCGAAACCATCCTGATGCCACGCGCCCCGATGCGAGTCTGTGAAAATGCCGTGACAGGCAGGCTACAAATATCGTTCTTCACAATGCGCGCGTCTTAATCAGCTCCCTAGTTCAGTAGGCAGGGCACTGATCAGGGAGTCAATCCATTGACTTACCGGTATGTCCTGATCAGTGCCCTGCCTACTGAACTAGGGAGCTGATTAAGACACACCTAATATTAGCCTCTCGTCTCTTTTATGTCTTAAGGTGGTCGCACACAAGCCTCAAAGCTCAGCTCCGCGCAGCGCCACGCAGCGCCACGTCTCACGCCTTGTTTATACTTTCGCCTGTCTCCACGGCGTGAGCCTCCGCTGACTGCGCGTGCTCCTCCCGAAACGGACGAAGCGTTTATATTTGACGCGCTCGCCCTTGTGCTATTCTTTGAAACGACAGAGGGCGACTCAGAGTAATTGTTCTATAAACCAACGCGTCGAGAAGAAGTGGGCTAATGTACACAGGTGATGATATTTATTTTAGTACATTTCACCAAAAACCACACCACAAAAGAATCGTGAAAACTCAGTTGATATTATTCCTTGTGACATGAGAACAAATTATGCACTAGATTAAATTTGATTAAACATGGACCTTTATTTAAAATGGCTTATTTCTGCTTTTTTAGGCTCATTTATGATGGAAAAGGTGTCTGAAAAACCTCTTGCAGCAAAATGTAAAATTATTCAATAATGATTACTTTGCATTAATGCCAAAGCCAAACAAATAGTTTAGAAATTATATATAATAAACATTTAAAAAAAAAAAATGTAGGGGTAATTGGTAATCCTTTTTTATGTAGGGGTAATTGGTGTCAATGCTAAAAACTTTTATTTTGAAAATTCAGTAGTACTTTGAATTTCAAAGTAAGAGAATGTGATTCAAATACCGTAATTCCTCAAATAAAGGCCAGGCCTTTATGGTAAATGGTAACTGGACTGCATTTATATAGCGCTTTTAACAGACCCTATAGCCATCCAAAGCGCTTTACATGTTTGCCTCACATTCACCCATTCATACACCGACGGCGATGTCAGCCATGTAAGGCGCCATCCAGCTCGTCGGGAGCAGCTGGGGTTAGGTGTCTTGCTCATGGACACTTCGACACTTGGTCAGGTGGAACCGGGGATGGAACCACCAACCTTTCGGTTTGTAGACAAGCTACATGAACCACTGAGCCACTGCCGCCCCTATGTACCTGAACTGCCGATGGGAACCGGCTTTTATTTGAAGCAGGCTTTTATTAGGGGCAGGCCTGTATTTCTAATTCCATCTGTTTGAAATATAATTGCTTTATGTAAACCGTTTTCAATTTAAAGTGATCGTTCCAGTGGACAAATATCATTGATTTATTTAATTAACATTTGCAAAAATATCACCATACAACAAAATAATACGCATTTTTTTGCAACTCCGCACGCAGCTCCGCATCCGAAGATTAACGAGTTCTCGGCGAATCTAGCCGAGCATGACGTCTCATCACACCGGCACCCAGTTTGCACAAATTAGGTGCTTATATTTACTGAATGAGCCTACAAAAGCAGAAATAAGCCATTTTAAATAAAGATCCATGTTTAATCAATGATGATGGCCGGTGTATATATATATATATATACTTCTATTTTAAACTGAGATTTTAAGACCCATCAATGCCCATATTTTTTCCCTAATTTATATTTTCCCTTAATAATAAGTTAATTAAAAAAAAGACTTGTACCCTTGATTGACACATCACACAGCTACTACAGTATATGTTTTTCAATTTTCTTTTGCAAAATATTGTTGAATATTTTCAGGTTCAAGTTAAGCATCTGTTTAGCAGACTGAGGACTTTTAAACTGCTCTGATCAGATGCCATATTCAAGGTGAGTAATGTAAGGTTATTTCTGTACAAAAGCTCACCCTGCCTCAGACCTGAATGCCTCCTCATGATTCGCAGATCAAACAAAACAATGATGTTCCAGCACAGAGATGCAGGAACAATATCTGTCGTTTAGCAAGATTTACAACTATATTAGCCACTGCACTTGGATAAATAAATAAATATATATATATATATATATATATATATATATTTTTTTTTTTTTTTTTTTGGATATCCTGCTGCATACTAAATTTCCTTTCTAAGGATAAATAAAGTGAAACTTGAACTTGATATATATATATATACATATATAACACGCTGTTTAAGAAGTGATATGCATTTGGCTGAACTATAATATTACCAGGTCACTGTTCCATATGGTAACCAGACTGTTGCGGCTGCAGGCCCATAAAGAAGCAGAACAAGAGAGAGAGAGAGGAGAGTGGATTTGAATTGAGGATGATAATTGCACAGAGGAAAAGAGGAAAGAGCTGGAGCAGGTTATGACCACGCATCAGCCAGTTCCATTACTATAGAAGAGTCCTTTTAACAAACTGGCCTGGAGTGTGTGTGTGTGTGTGTAAGTGAATGCACACGGCCTCAGTTCAAAAGTTATTAGCTGTCATTTTCACAGACAAATTAGAATGGAAAAATCTACCATCGTTGCAAGTGGTTGACCGCCTCTCTCTGTCTGTGCAGTGCTTGAACTTTAAAATATTTTTTTCTCTCCAATTTTCCCCCCTTAATCCCTTCTCTTTTTTACCTTTTCATTTTTCATTCATCTCAGTGTTTCACTTCAGGAATACAGTAAAAAAAAAAAAAAAAAAAACTAGATTTAACACTTGCCCATTTTTCCTGCTTCCAATACATCAACTTTCAGGACAAAATGTTCACTTGCTGCCTAATATATACCACGCACTAAGAGGTGCCGGCATCAAGAAATAATCAATTGCTGTGTCCAAAACCTGAAAAATGCTGCCTTCGGAGGACACATTTCAATGCAGGAATTAAGGCAGCAAGGCACTTCCAAATCTAATGTTAGCTTCACTTCCTGTCTCTGAGACTGAGAGTCTTCACTTCCTGAGACTCTGAGACCTTCATCTGATCGATTTTTTTATTTTTGAAGGCAGCATACATGTATCCTTCGCTGCCTTTGATATCCAGCAATCCTGTGCTTTCCATTCTGTGACAGTTGAGCTGAGGAAAAAAGATGGCGTCCGAAAGTTGTTTGAGGGTCAGTTTGTATGCAAGTTTTTTACCAACATTTTCCACTTCTGGTGTAATTTCTAGCGAGAAATGAATGTAGTAATTAAATAGTTGTTTAGTTCTCACCAAAGCTCACTCTATTTTGCTGTAAATCATTGAACTGTTACACTGCCTTAGAAGTCTGTCCAAAAATAGTTTTGTGTGGTGCCTTCATGCACAAAACGAGTCAGTTTTCCGACATAGCCAATGTTATTCACTTTGTCTATCATAATGTTATGCCTGATCAGTGTATATCCGTTATGCAAATATATTAGACCCCAACATTGCACATATTTGCTATATGACTGCTAACATGAAACAGCAGCAGCATACATTAAAACAGATACATATTAAGCAATGATAATTTTTAATACATAATTATTTCAAGCTGCAATGCGTGCTGGGAACTTGATAATAAACACAAAATAAGTAACTGACTCCTCCTAATTTTTACATTGTAATAGTTGACAGCATACAGTTGGCTTGATTTTTGTTTCACAGTTGTTTTATCCATATTTTGTGTTTTAGGATTGAAGGTTATGTCCATAAATGGAAAATAAGGCCTACTGACAATTTTCTGCCATTACATTTTCAAGGCATTTCAAGGCCCTTAGAAGTACAAGCATAGACATGACCAGGAAAGATTAAAGTTTGAAGCTCTGATGAAGGAATCTGGCCTTAATCACCACAAAAGTGAAATTTTTATTTTTATTTTATTACAATTATGCATTCAAGCAATGCATATATGTACACGGCCGTCACTCACACAATAACATTGACCAGCCAGTATTCTGTTCAGATGAAATACAAGGACAATAACAATGATGAATTTATGTGAAAAATTATGAGGTAGTTGACACTCAGCTGACATGTATTAATGTTTCTGTGCTGACATACAGAGTTTGAAGTCTTTATTTATGACTAATCTGATATCAATAACAGATTTCATGCCAAGATTCCATATGTCTTCAATGGCTTCCATTTGTTTCAGTCAATTGTCCTCATGTTTACAGGTTGAAACCACACCTATAATGTATAAAGTAAAATCAGCCATTAAAACTCCTCAGCCCACCACAGGTCTATCATTCTGCTATAAAATGTTTGATAAATTACAGTCTCCCATCAGGTTTGAACCACAAAGGCTGTCCCTGTAAGGATGATTTATGGCTTTTCCCTTTCTTTCACGTTCTCCGTTCTTCCTCCACCAATGACAGAATCCCTCTTTTGGATGGTCACTTTTCCAGACCACACTGCTGCATGGATTCAAACTCCTCCTGAGGGCCCTGTAAAAGCCTTCTCTGAGTCAGATGTGGCTTTGTTTGATTTCTTGCTTCTTGAAATGTTCCGAGACGTTGTGCATCACAGTGGTTGAACCCATTTGGTCTGGTGATTTGGACTTTGTACCCCATCCTTTACCCTGTGGGCTAAATGTGTCCTCCCCTTCAACCCCACACTGTAAACTTTGTTGGGCTAAAATTTTTAGATAATCAGTTACATAATTATTTTTGAATTATGATGTTCCCAATTTTAAGTAATATAAGCAGAACTATCAAGTTTTGGGTTTGTAGTTCTCATGCATGTTAACTGCTCCTTACTTAAAGTACTGAGTTCGCTATCTCATACATTTCGATAGCAATTAACATACATGTTTAGTTAATTAACTTTTTTTTTTGAGTTCTTGCGAATCAAATTAGTTATTTACTTCACTGTAAACCCTAAGTTTTTTAAATTAAGAGATATTTTGCTAGCTATAACAAACTAATTCAGAAAATGCAGGCTTGCTAATTTGCTAACATGTTAACGATATCATGGTATAGCACTTACTGAATGAGTAGAGCATATTAAAACATCAACCTGGTCTCACAGATTTCCGTGAAATCAACACGGACCCTTAACTCAAAAATCTGTGGTAGGTTCACGGAATAGCCGAAAATTCCATGATGGGTTCACGGAAGTGATGCCTATGGTCAATGACAGCACATTCCAACACCTTATATTCGTCAGTTTGATTCAGTCAGCAAAATTTATTTACATTTATTTTTCTTTTTATTCAGACACGTTTTGAACACGTAACTCCATCCCTTCCCTAAACCTACCCATTTGTGTATTATAAAAAAACAGGATATAACAGGCATATACACAGATACTGCAGGCACAATTTATTCAGAAACTACAAATATTCCAAGTGTTCCGAGGCCAAACGATTGATTTGTGTGAAGAAAATCCCCAAAAGCGATCAGTGACGTCGAGTCCATCCGCCGAATATTAATACTTTTCAAATATTGCCGCCGGAAGAAACGTAACGTCAGCTTTGACAGCATTGGCTGTTGTATGTCGCGTGACCAATTGCGTCATTACGTCAGCTTTGATTGTAAAATGCCATTGGCTTTCGTGTGTCTCGTGACCGATCGCATCATCATGCTGTCGTCTGTATCATTTGAATCATGAGAAATATGAACGAGTGTGTGTGTAGCGCGATCATCATTTCAACGATTAAAACATTAAACATGAAATGCTGTTTCATGCATACTGAGCTTTTTACACTGTTAAAGACTTGGATTCCCATCCTAAACATAGACAAAGTTTCAAAAACTAATGTTGGACGTTTGATAGAGTATTTCTGTGTCAAAAATACTCCTTCCGGTTTCGGAGAGTTTTTTTCGAGTATGGGTCGACTTGACGTTAATAGAGCGGAAGGTCCTTGTATGGGCCGTACCCGTACGGGCTCTTCTCCCGGTAGGGTGCGCACGCGCGTTACTAGAGCGAGAGAGAAAATGCACGCCCATTAACACTGCTCTCAGCTGCAGATCCACTCGTCCGTGAACACTTATGTCGGTTATAGTCCGCGCCGCGCTCCACTTTATTCCTATGGGTGACGTCGAGCAACTTCAACGCTTCAGCACAGCATTCCGGGAATGCAGCGCTGCATTTGAACCGATTTGAACGAAAAAATGACGGGAAGCGGCACAACATCACGCTTCAGTTGCGTCGCAAAGTGGATCTCCACGGTCACTGCTGTCACAGGACTTCACCAAATCATACCAAAGAAGTGTGTTTTTGACGGAGCGGTCCCAGAGATAAAGGTTCGGTCCTGCTTTGGAAGCAGGCGGTGAGTAAAACTGCTTCAAATGTCTGTGCTGTTGGCTATCGTCACGTGAGTAAACATCAGTAAACGACACGATCATGTGCTTTGTCATGCGCTAACGGTTACTCCATTGTTGTTCTATGTATAACATTACACTAGTCTGACGTGCAAAACCGTTTTCGTTGCTACTGCTAAGATTTAGTCGCATACAATAGTCCATAAAGCGAATCATGTCCTCATAAACTGCGAGTAAACACACACAAATGTTGACAGGCCACTAAATACAGTACACACCACAGAGACGGACGTCCTGCTGTTGCTGTTTCTCCTGTTCAATTTATTTCAGCCTCCGGATCTGATTCTGGATCATATCTGTATTAGTTGAATCTGATTTAGGGTAGCGTTTTCTTCTCCACGCTTGAGGACGTCACCACTTTGCGCTTGTCATTCTTTAGCTCCGCCCACACGATACGCCTCCAGCCGCTCGTTTTTTCCCAGAAAGACTCGGTACAGCCCATATTTCTTTTATAAATATAATACAACTAAAGACTTTTCGGAGATATGAAGGATGCAATACTACTCTATATGTACTCAAGATTGACATGAGATTGACTGAAACTGAGTGTTTTACCCCCATCTTTAAGATCAACTACATGAAGATATCGTTTGACTTCAGAAGACTTGGACTGCAACATGAGTTAATACTTCTATACTGTTTCTGGTCCGTTTTTGCAATAAATACCTGTGACTGTACATTTATTTGCCTGTTATGTGTTTTATATTGTTGCCAGTGGATAGGTTTAGGGTAGGAGTGGAGTAAGTAGCTCCAAAATATAAAAGTAGGCTATAAATATTAATAAAATCATGTCTACTTTTACAAATGCAAATAATTAGATGTGTGTTGGGAATCCGTGTGTGTGGACCACGGATGCTGCCTGTCATTGACTTACATAGGCATCACTTCTGTGAACCCATCAAGGATTTTTCGGCGATTCTGTGAAACTACCATTGATTTTTGAGTAAAGGGTCCGTGTTGATTTCATGGAATTCTGTGAGACCAGGTTGTAAAACATGTAACTTACCTCAAGCAGCATGCGCCACTTATCACCATGATAGCATCTCAAAAAAAAACATAACACAACATTAATCACTAAATCTCCCTTACCATTAATCTTCGATATGATCACACACACACACACACACACACACACACACACTCACACACACACACACACACACACACACACACACACACACACACACACACACACACACACACACACACACACACACACACACACACACACACACACACACACACACACACACACACACACACACACACACTTAATTTTAGCATTTTATCTCCCTTGCAAGGGTCATGGGTGAAGCAAGCTGGAAATGTAAGATTTATTGGGAAATAAAAAAAAATCCCACCCTGATTTCAGTTAAAAAGTTAAAGGAAATTAGTTCATACAACTCAAAACAATGAAAAAGTTCAGTTTACTTGAAACAGGTCAGTGCAGTGTAGGCTACTCAAAAGAAAAAGAAAGTTCAAAATACTCATAACAGTTAATTTAACTGAAGTAATTTATTTAATTTAAGTTTGTGATACTCACTGAAAAAAGGTGTGTTAAATTTACTTGATTTAATTATATACATCAACTCAAAAATGTAATATATGTTAAATAAACATATATTGATCACATAACTTCAATATCATGGAATGAAGTAATTTTTAAGTAATCCAATTAAGAAGTCTCAAAATGATTTTAATATGGTTCCCTAACAACTGTGGTGTGCACAGGGGGACTCTGCCACTTTAATCACTAGTGTATTCTGTTATTGTATTTTTTTGTGTTCACTTGTCTATAAGACTGTACTAACTAGATTTCAATCTATTAGCCAGCAACAACACAGCCAGCTGTCTCAGTCCACAGCCTATGCAATCGCTCCGCTCTTCTCCACTATGGTAACCCAGAATGCTGGGAACTAGTTTCAGCAAAATAATTTTCAAGTAATTAATTGGTTCACAGCCACCCCAAATAATGTAATCTAGACTGCATTAGAGAATGACATTAATCGAAAGCAAAGAAATCACGTTTAGTAGAGAAAAGACAATTTTGTTGCGTAGATATCAAATAATATTATTAAGTAATTTGGACAATGTGTGTTTTCCTGTTTTTTCAGTGCTCAAACCAATACCAATTATGTATTTGGAGCATTAGGGTTTGTATTCTGAATAGTTAGGGTTAGAATGAAATACTAATACTATTTAAGAACTCTGAAATACAAGCATGCAAAAACATCATACTTCTCTAAAATTCTTCTACTTCTCAAAACTAAATGAATAGCCTTGTCAAATGACTGTCGTTTTAACTTATATGGTGGAAAAGGTGACATTTGCTAGAAGGATCGAGTGAATGATCTGTAAGCAACGTATCTAAGGTTATATTTTGTAATACAAAATAAAATAAACCTTTTGCATTAGACACACTATTTAGTTTTGTATGGTACTTCGTATGGTGTTTCCTGTTGTTACTGTACTAGCATCTTGCGTTATCTTGACAATGCTGTCTCCCTAAGAAACTTTCAATTTAATCAGAAATTGTTTAAACAGTCAATAAGTGGATAAATCGCTACTTACTGCTTGCAGGAACACAATTGTAATTGCCCCTTTCTTCAGTTTAAGACGCTGAGCGAAGCTTGCTTGAAATGGACCGAACAAATTAACGATTTTGAATTAAATTTGTGGTATTGGATTATAAACATCAACCATGACTGTTGACATTTTTTATCTGTGGGAAGGGAAGAAAAGTCCTCACATCCCCTGCACAGCCTGAACATGACATGTGTCAATGAGAGCTGTCGTTTTTGCTATCCTCAAGTGTCGCTTGTTTACCTGCAGTCCCGATGATTCAGCTGCAGTTCCGCCTGACAATGAACATGTTCGGACATATGCAAATAGTTTTTACAGTATGTATGAAATATTTAAATCAATGTGATGTTCTAAAAACCAAATGCATGACTTGACAGACAAGAACAGTGTTTGGAGCACTGAAGAAGTGATTAATGTTGTTTAGAGAAAGGGGCGTATACAGTAAAGGGGTTACAAGTGCAGAATGTCATTGGTTGCTGGTTTAAGCATGCACACATTCTTGAATGTCAAATTTGTTAAAGGTCATCTGTAATAATCTCAGAGTTAGTGTTTTTTGTCAGTGGCCTATTTGTAAAATTAAGATTGCACATGCTGCGACTGATTAATTGCGAGTGCACTGAAGCATTTATTTAGTATAAGCAACTTTAACCAATTTATCTACTGCCCTGGCATAAATGTTTTTTAGGCATTGTAACCAATCGCAGACATATCTGTTGATTGCACAAATGCAATGACCAATCAGATGCTTAAAAACAGCACCTGACGCCCAAAAATAAATTCTATTTACCTTACGTGTCTACTAACACGAAAGAGATTGACTCAACATCATTTGTCACTGGTTTGTTTGTTGCTGGCTGTTGCTCCTATTGTAATCAACAAGGCACAAAAATGATGTAGGCTAAACAATATTTATTTGACAGTTTGGGTGATTATTATGGGAATTGTAACATTTACCAGAGCCCAGGCCAGAACCTGATATGTGAGCTAAGCTGAGCTTTTGCGGGCGCTTCTTTCATAACTAATCAGTATGAATGAACAAATCCTTTAAGTGAACAAATTATTCTTATTACTCCTTTTTTTCATACACTGCTGGGTGCTTCAGAAGGTCCTCAAACAGGGCCCAAGGATACTGAGATGGCATTTGGTGCTTGATGACTTGGCAGCCGAGATATGCAGTCTTATTAGGATGCAGCCTTTCGTTTGAAATTTCAACAGAAGAAAGAAACCCAAACAGGTTTGGAACAATTTGAGGGTGAGCAATTACCGAATTTAAATTTTTGGGTGAACTATTCCTCTAAGGAATCGATGCTAAATTATTCAATCATTGATTCATTCATAAAATAAATGTTCACCATTGTGCCCTGCAAAAAGTGTTACACCAGAGTTTTTTGTTTTGTTTTGTGTGTGTGATATTTTTTAAATATAATAAAAAAATAAAAAATAAAAAAAAATCAATGATGAATACATTTTCATGAATCAAAATTCACACCTCAAAATATAGGCCTACAGTCATATTTGAATGTTCTGTTATCGACACAACATAGTTTAAGCAAAGTTTAAGTTTCACTATATATTTTTTTGTTTACTATGAAAATCTGGATATTAAAATACATAAAGCTATTTTATACATATTCATAAAAAAAAAAAGTGGCATAAAATAAAAGACATTCACTGTAATGGTTCTGCTGATGGATCGTCACAGAAAGAAACGGTGTCTACCGCAGGCCTAATCAGTGAACACCCAAGTCAGTTAAACTGCGATTTTAAGCACACTTTTGGAGAGATTTTCCTCCGTGATGTTTTACGTGTCTCGCAAACGAGGCCCAGTTAGTTCTGCTGGAGTTTGACGGATGTAAGTAACAATGCTTAACCGAATGGATCGATATTTTGAGGAAGATCATGGTGGAGTCTGCAACTAAGGTATGTTATGCGGTTTATTTCGTCAGCTTTAATCGTTACTACACTGAACTTAGTCATCTACGCTTATGTTGGAAACTTTTGCTGTTGTGAGTGCGTCTCGGGTAGTTTCGTGTAGTGTTGTACTGGAACTTGGCCCACAAATGACTGGCAAATGCGCCATTGATTGCGCGCGAACAGATGTGTGTTTGGAGGTTATGATGACGGCGGATGTGCTGTTCTGTGCCTGTGTGTTGATAGTCACCATTCCTGGAATTTACTCTAATGATCTAAATGTATCCTGCGAAAAAGTATCAGTGTTGCACTTTTTTTTTTTTCGTAATGAATGTGCCAGTTTTACATCCCCCCACTGATTACAGGACTCCTCAGTCTAGACCGGATTTAGAGGATTTAGTTATTTAGCCTTTAAGAATGCTTTTGAATCAATATTCCTCTTAGGGTTCAAGGAAAGTTAGACTGCTGGATTTTATCTTTGTGTTGAGAACTTCGCAGGATTCCATGTGGATCCATATGCCTCTTTTCTGTTCCACCTGTCATCACTCTTGTTGCACATGCAGTTCTCAAACCCACATCTCTTATTCATGTTCATACTACAGTATGGCAAGGTATTCCATTTCCACTATACTGTCCAAGATACCTGAGACACAGGCGCCTGTTCTCGATTGAATACTGCAGATTTATAAAGAGAACACTGATGTTTTTTTTCTTCCATTTTTTTTCTCTCCCTCTCAACTCTTTACCTCTCAGACATCTCTAGTCTACTAGTTTTACCTTACTCAAGGTGTGCCATATGTTATGGATCAGAACAGTAATCAAGAGGGCAATTTTAGGTTACTAGAAGAACTCTTGTGTAGTGTATGTAGAAAGAAACACTTTATTTTACAGGTACCATGATTGTATTCTTTGAATGGACCATAGTCTAAGTACCATGGCATTCTATGTTAATCATTAAGTTACATGGTATGCCAATTATAATTGTTTTACCATTTGATACTATACATTTACCACAGTAGCCTACTATTGCGCTAGTTATATTTGTTAATGTAGAAGCATGGCTAAGGAATGGGGCCTTCACACTTTTCTAGTTTATGTATAACTCAACAGCAACCCAAATCAACTCTTAAAACGAAAACTAAAAAATCTAATTTGATCGCAGTGTCTGTCAACGCTATATAAATAATAATAATCATCATCATCATCATCGCATGATGGGCCAGATGGGCATAAATAAGAAAATTGAAAGACATTTAGCACATTCTTCTAGTTGATAAGCCTATTTATTTTGCTGCCTTAAAATACATACAAATATTAGTTTTATTTTATTATTTGCTTTTAGCTCTGTTTATTCACATTTTTTTCACAGCCCTCTCAGAACAAACCTGTGCTACACAAATCTGGATAAGTGTAAGTTTTTTTTTTTTTCTCAAAACATTCTCTCATGAAGTCATGATTCTTTCTGAATAGACAACGAAATAACATGTCATTTACATAGACTGTAAAAAATATGTACTATCTGCTATCTCCGCAGATTTGGTTTGTACGTTTTACTGCAGAACAGAACAGAACAGTGCAGAGCTTTTTTTCAACAAACAACTTGCATCAACGTGATTAAGAACTACATCAAATAGGAGAAACCATCTTTGGAAAAAAAATATTTGAAGTGTAATTTTAAAGTTTAGTTTGTCTTGTGTCGTTTATGAGTTATACTGGGACCAACCACCTGGGGGTGATCGAGGCACTTTAGCTTCACTGTTCAGGACGCCTGGCATGCTTGATAATTTACTAGAGGTTCTGTTTTGTTTCATTACTGGATGAATCAGGATAATAATTCAATGATAAATATTTTTTCTCAGTCCCCAATGTAATCAAAAGAAGCGACATCAGTGTTTATATCCGAACTATAAGCTTTTATCCCAGTACTTTTTTGATAATTTGAATATTTGTAACACAAAAATAATCATACTATGTGGTTGAAAAGTATGCTTGTGATTGTTTTTTTATTATTATTATTATTATTATTTTTTTTTCATATACCTATAACAGCTGTTCTCTCTGGGTCAGTGGCATCGCCGGAGAATCGTTGTCATTTAAGAATAAGATTGAGTGTGTGTTGGAATTGAGATCATGATCTTTTAATGATTAATCGTGCAGCTCTACTGTGACCCATTTTTGGGCCAGGACACCAGTTCTAAATGATCATCTCCATTTGATGGCTTTCCAGGCATCTGGATCTCACATAGGTCAGTCAGGAAGTGTCCAACTCCAGGCGCTTGATCTCATTTACTCTTTATTGGTGCATGGGCTCTGTATCTCACGCCTTCACCCAGGAGGGTCTCGAGGTGAGGAATGTGACACTAGCAGTCGAGAGTACAACATTTGCAGTTATTCATTTACTCACTTATAGGACCCAAGATATTTATGGAGATGTTTAGCTATTAATATTTGTGTGCTCGACATTATAAAAGCAAGCAAACACATATTCTCAAACTTACTTGCATATATCATTCATACAGTAGATGATAACTAATAATTAATCTTTGTTCTCATTGCAATAGTTACAGAGTCCATCTGGTTGTTAACTTCTTGACACCCACAAAATTCCCACAAATAGTCAACAAGAACAAATTGCGCCTTCATTAGCGGCTGGAGCCCGTCAGCATTTCTTTTTACTGTCGTTTTGCCATTCTTCCTTTTTATTCACCTCTTGTTAATATGGTTTGTAAAATGCATCTGATAAAATACTACGCCAATAGGCGGTAATTAGTCGAGCTTTATAAGTGCAGAGTTTCTGTTCAGTTCATAGGACTGTTGGGCGGGGTGATGGCAGCTTTTATGACCTAAAATCTCATCCTCACACCTGGATGTCCAACCGAAGGACAGATTTGCAGATTCGGAGAGACGTGTGGGCGTGGTGTAGTCCTGAGTGCCCTGCAGAGATGGACTGCTGACCCTGCCGTGAACCGTGATCTGGGTTTGATTAAAAGGGTCCTTTAAATCTTGCTCACTAACAATGTGCTCAAGGCATGTTCTGCAGTAAAAAAAACATTTTTTCAGGCATTCCCTGTTGAGTTCAAAACAACAACCAGAAGGCCAAGGGAAGAGAGGAGGAGAAAAGGCATTTTGCCAGTGAATGAATTCAGTACAGGGTGGCATCTATGAAGGGGGTACTGAGGAATTTACAAAAGCTGTTGAGGGCTGAAAGTGAGATTAGATCGAGTCCAAATTGAGTCCAGAGTCAAAGAAGGTTTGTCCAATAATTTAAGGGGGTGCAGAGGAGTGTGAGGCATTGCTTTTTCCCCATCACTCTCACACAAACTGTTAAGATGGATGTCAAAATTCAAGTCTTTATTACTGTAAATATGTTTATTACATACAGCTCTCTGGACAAATTAATTCACAGTCAATTTTTGTCAAATAATGCTAAGCTATAGACCATTTTTGCAACCAATTTTAATGGTTCTGACCAATTTCTTTATTTAATTTAAGAATGTCATCTGGTCATTATTACAAAACAAACCCTTCCGAATACACACAAAAAAAGATAGTGATACCAGGTCCACCAGGTCAACTAACACAGTTGCTGCGTCTCATTTTTTTGAAGTCTGCGCCTTCCAGAGGTCGCATTTGTTGGCTGCATATGCCATTAAGGATGCCTTATTTTGAAAAAGTAACCATTACATTTCTAAGAAAGAAATTACAATAATTAAGCCTCACTAGGAATAACAGTAAATAACTTATTTCTGAAATTATATACAAAATAAAATAACGTATATATGGCAGACGAATGCGACCTACTCTGATAGATAAAAAAAAAAAAAAAAAAGGTTTTGTGGCGAAGTTAATGCTTCAAAACTATTTGCATTAGTTAGCAAACCGAATGACTGGGGCACCTCATTTCTGAAAGAGGCTCATTCTTGTTTTGTAGACATGCATGTTTTAACAGAAGACAATAATACTTGTTGCTGTCATGAATGAATTAATAATTTGATGTTTTGCAACAAACCTGTAAAACGTGGAATGATTCAATGACTTGCTCAGGGGCGTCTTTCCTGTACAATGATGTAACTCGCTAGCCTAGAAATCTAGACGCACCCTAGCGGCAGCAAATTTAATCTGCCCGCAAGTGTCGTCTAGGAACTCTCAATACCCTTCTGAGCTGTATCCCCCTAACTCTTGCCGGACCAATCACATCGTGTATAGAGTCGTTGGGCGGGGCCATAATGACGACGACCGAGTTGCGTTTGCGTGCTTCTAGTAAACACAGAAACTGGCGAACGGTGGTCTTTTGAATCAGCTTTGACCACGACTCTGGAAGACTTGGAGTTAAGCTTTTTTCTGAGAAAAGAACAAAGAACGGCACTGAAGTCATTCTTAAAAAGGGAAGATGTGTTCGGAGTTTAGCCGACCGGATACGGCGAATGTTTAATCTGTCAACAAGCTCTGCTTCACCTTCGTTGCTCTGGTTGGTTGTAGCTCTATCCTATCGCGTGCAGAGGGAGTTTGAAAGACAACCGTTTATCCCGCCCCTCGGATTGAGCCCCGTCAATGGTGAGTTCCCAGACCAAACATCTTGATGTGGGTCTGGCTTGTCAGGCTAGTAACTCGCTGCTTAACTACCATAACACAATGCATTGTTGAAGAAATCAAGATAGTCACGTCTGTTTCTCGAAACCGTATTGTTGCAAAGTTGACGTTCAATCAAGTTGGTTAATGATGTCACTTCAATGAAATGGCACTTTAAAATCTATTGACAAACTAAATTACATAAATGACAAAAAGACATAAATTGTACTGAATGTCAGCTTGCTATTTTGCTTAAGATACGGATTAATTTAGCCCACGTCACTGTTCATTGAATGAACTCATCTTTTTGGTGAACGGATGCAAAAGAGTCTCTATCTCTCTCTTTACCTTTAACTAAATAGATTCAATGCCAATACTGTTAAGGTGACCTTTGTGTTGGGATAATTATCTGATTGGTTAGCCATCTTTTTTTTTTATTAGCTCAAACGTTAAGTTAACTCAAATGTTCTTTTAATAAGGTTTAGCTTTGCTTTGTTCACCCCCCAATACATTTTCCTCAATGTCCACAAATTACTTCAAGATGACCCTATACAGACTAAAGAACCTAATTAGGCCTGTGGCTTCATTTACCAGAATCACATTAGCTAGTGAGGACTTGAAACAGCAAACATGCTGTTTCATCATTACCACAACAACATATCCTACGAGCTGAGAATCGATTTGAGCGGATGAGCTCAATCAGCCAAGCTTTGAGAGGAGACCAAACCAGACTAAGTATGGAGATGAGCTGGCGTTGAGAGAAAGGAGACTCCAGATTTCGCAATGGTTGCAACATCTGCAGTCAATGAAGCATTAAACCTGAACTTTCCAGAACCCTGAGAGAGAGAGAGAGAGAGAGAGAGAGAGAGAGAGAGAGAGAGAGACAGAGAGAGAGAGACCTTCTTCCCCTGAAGTTATAAAACTGGTTTACATTTAAGTTGTGGTGCTGTCCAGTGTCTGCCCTCATCATGCCCTCTGTTCATATTTTTCATGTCATACTGTACAGGATTTACAGGACCATAACGTTCTGTAAAATATTTGAATGTTTTAGAATTCTGTATTGTTCACCTTATTTTTCACAATTTTTAGACTAGTGGGTGTGACCATTTGTAGCCTGAATGTGCAAGGCTTCAGTTCTCAGCTGCTTAAGTCCGTTATGCTACTTCAGTGGTTCCTAAACTTTTTAGAGTGGTGTACCCCCCGAGGCATTTAACATCCTTCTGCATACCCCCTCTCTTCTCTTTCACTTAGACTGCAGTCACACTTCTTCCATCAATGGACAATATTTGGCCTCTTGAATTTCTTTTTTCTGTTTTTACTTTTATAAAGGCAAAATTGTTCTAATCCTATAATGTGGGATGTTTTGTCAAAATCCCATTAATTTAATTAGTAATATAATCAATAAAGCAATAAATGAAACGAAATCAATATCATATGCACGCTGCTTGGATTAAGTTCAGTTTGTATAACAAAATTCTGTTGTAAATATGCATCTTTCATTTATAGGATGTTTAGAACCAGACAGTAAATTTGATATAAATTTGAATAATTTGATTCATTCAGAAAATAACCAGTTCATAAGAGTAATTATTGGAAACACTAGCACAATGATTTTTTTGACAAAACCAACTCCTTTGAAACTTTCCAGACCTTCGCCTTATTTTAAGTTGTTGTTGTTGCAGCTTTTTTTGTTACGTGAGTGACCATTTTAGTATTTTAGTTCTAATTCTCTTATAGCTATTTTTTTTTTTTTAATACCATTGTGTTATTTGAAGCAAGGTTCCTTACTGGAATTTCTTAACCCTCTCACCTTTGTTCAGGCACTAGGCCTAATTGTACATCTAGCAGTTCTGGTAGACCACTTCTGTTGATTTTTCCATCAGACTCCCCAGGCTATTTCTGAACCCTTCTTCTTCTTTTTTTTTTTTTTAAAATCTGCCCTTCATACTAATTTCTTCCCTTCTGATCTCTGATTTGCTCTATGGAGTGGTCGCTGAGAAGAACCAGGACCACAAGTCTGACGTTCTCTTCAAGTCAACTGTGACGCTGCAATCCGTCATCAAGAGGCCCAAGCGTGTTTTGATGAGGAATCCTTTATGAAGAGCAGTATAGCTTCAGTATTTTAAGTGAATCAAATGTCGGAAAGCTGCAGTTGGATGAGACTCTCCAGTGCTTGTATACTCCAGCATCACTTGACCGAATATCTGTCTGTTGTTCATACATGCTGTCTGTGGCCTAAGCTAAAGGGTGGGCTTCGACCGCAACACTGGTGGATGGCGCTCTATTGCTTTTCTCATTTCCATCTCCCTCAATCCTGAAACAGGAGGAGGAAAGTAAATAAGTCAGAGCTCTCAAGGATTAGGTCATCAGTGCCTTGACCTGCTGCCAGCCATAATATTGTGTTGTGGTTTCATTACCGACCCAATCAGAGCCGTATAATTAAAACATTCCATTCGTTTACTTCACTCGTCTTCCATTCCTTGCTTCACTCAAAACAGGGATTGTAAATCCTCAGTGCCTGATGCCTTGTGTTAAATTACATTAAGATCATTAACTGATAGCTCCGCTAGTAATCTCTGTAAATAAAGGCTGTGTGTGTTAAAGCTTGTATCTTATCTGGATCTATGATGTTACATGGAAGATTTTCTACATTTGACTCCGAGCTTTATGTAAAATAAGCTAACCATAACAAAGAGCCTCAGTACTACACAATGTTTGACTATTAAATGGTTATTTTCACTGATTTTCATAGAACATTTACTGGTGACATGCTGAAATGGTGGAAATGCTTGTTTATTCTTTCAGATATTATCATCTATGTGTACCATCTATTCAGCTATTTAAATTTAAAAAAGGTTTTTTTTTATGGTACAGACTGTTTGTACTGGGTTAAATAATGTACATTAGATTTGAAATAATGCAGCTTGCTTGTTGCAGGTTATGCTTGTTTACATTTTGCCTAGTTCCTAAAATACCTTTTAAAAAGAGTGTTTGGAGACAAATATTGCTTTTAAAACAAATTTGAACATTACATTGACCAGCTGATCTTTGAAGGCAGTGGCTAGTAAACATCAACAGAGGTCCACAGCAGACATTTAACCACAGAGCAGCTTGAACCATAATGACGCAGGGTAAAATGAGACTGGTAAAGAGTTTAGTGCATTCACCCTCAAAATAATTAATTGGTTTGTGTTTAGCCAACTCTGATTAGTTTCAATAATTTTGCACTACAGCCTTCTTTTACTTTTGAGTTCACAAAACAAATTTTAAGTAATATAAATTGTTTCATTGTTTTGAGTTTTATGTACTTGCTGCTTTTAATTTAGACAAAATTATGTTTCGAAACTGGGCTAGGATTCTTTTTTATTTATTTATCTCCAAACATGCTTTGCTATATAATGGGAGATATGGACTTAAAAATGTCACAAGATTTTCACAAATATAACATGTTCTTATAATAAATGAAAATTGCATTCCAATTTTTCATTAATACATTTAGGAACTTCCGACCATAACCTCTTTGTATATTGACAGTGCCAAAACATATAGTGGTACAGTTTCTGGTTGCAAAGAACAAAATAAACAATTTACATCTATGTAAATTTGTGCATGAAATTTCCTTCACCTTATTTGTAATAATAAATGTATTAGGTAACAGCCAGACCTTACTCCAATTAATAGTTCCAATAAACCTTGACCAATAGGAAATGACATGTGGTTTATTTACTACTTCTTTTTGGAAAAGAAAAACATATAAGCCTTATTATTTTTTGTTTGCCGAAAAACAAACTTTAGACTGTATCAGCTAAATGCAGTAAAGATGAGGGGTTTCAATTAATTTCTTCGATGCATTGCGATGCAGGTGAGGATGATTCGGTATCGGTTCATTAATAGACCATAACCGATTATAATGTGCTGATTCTTTTTTTGCCGTAATTTTTTGCATATGTACTTTGTCGCGGTAGCATACAATGGCAGAGGGAGGCGAGAGACAAGAGTGAGAGTAAATAAAATGCTGCAACTACTTTAAAAGCTAACATCTGAGCACATTTCAGCTTTTATGAACAACCTGGTAAGAACAACCTGAAGAACATGCACTGTGTGTAAATCAAAGCTATCTGATTTTTCAAAACAATTTCATTTACACTTGGGCACAAATGTATCTCCGTAAAGCAGATATAAATCCGATCTTCAATTCCTGTGCTATATGCAGATTTAATGTTAGTTCAAGTCACGTCAAAATAACAGATATGAGCTGCATTTTATTAATCCACAGCTGATTTCACAATCAAAGACTGCAATAGGAGTGATTGCGGACACAGTACTAATAAGATCATTCAGTTTCTTTACTTTAAATGAAGATGATTGTATGTTGAGCACCTACGACTTTACTCGGTTTAATTTGTGGTAGTTTGTGCATTGGCTTAATGAAGAGATTAAGCAGCAAAAGAGATTTGTCTGCAGCAATGCGTGCTGTGTTAGGGGTATCTGGCTATAACATGACATATAGCCTAACACGCTTCATATGTTTATTTTTAGCATTGTTGGGAGGAGTAACATTTACCTGTGTGGTTTCAACAACCAGATGAATTTAGACTTTAGTTTTGACTGTAAGGCGACTAGAGGTCGACCGATAGTGGATTTTACCGATAATAGGTTGGACCACACCTGCCTTGCCGATAACCGATTAATCGGCCGAATTTTTTAAATGGATACTGGATAAAAAAAACATAAGTAAAGAAGTGCTGAACTTTATTACAAGAAATTAAAAAAACAGTACTGTTTTATGAAAATGTGCTAAATTTAAAACATAAAATATTAAAAAAGATCTAACAGAACAAATTCTGTCGGAAGCATGACAATACAGTTTGCTTTCTCACAGCACTAATTTTATATATGCAACATTTGGGTCGGACTTGCGTGTGTTTTTATCACATTTAACTGCTTGAGGTACTGCTAATTTTTTAGCGTCCTCTCAGCCTCGTCGACAAACATACACACTGCTGTTCTTTACCTGTTAATTTAGCCTCTAGTCAAGAAATAAATAATTTTATAATGATTTGACAACAAGTACTGTAGTGTTCTGTATTCATACCATTTCGCAGTCGTGTTTTAGACGCACATCTGATACGTCAGCATGCTCTGTGCAGCGTTTCCGTGCAGCACAGCCTCACGTGTGAATGTAAACACAAGGCGTCAGTGAGGTTTTTTCCACCTCTAGAGGCCGCTCTTGTGCTATATAATGCCAGCAGATCCTCTCAGTGCTCTCGTACTGTGTAATGACAGTGCACCCTTCTAAGACGCTCCAGCAATGGACGCATCACGGAAAAACTGTCGGTGTGGATTTTTGCTGATAACCGATTTTTCTACCAATCAGCTATCAATGCCGATTAATCGGCAAAACTAATGATTCGGTCAACCACTAAAGGCAACCCAGACCACCTCTTAAATTGTTTTTTTTAAATTAACTTTTGTGTATTTATTCTAAATGCTCCTGTGGTCTTCTGTCCCCAGACTTGAGGTTTTTTTTGTGATATTTAATACATTCAAGAAGCTTGTTTTCTTTGAGAAGATTAAATTAAAGCTACGCTGTGTAACTTTTTTAGTTTATTCTTAGCTAAAAACACTTAGTTCTTTCAAAAATATGTGCTTATTAATGCATATTTACTTTTTTCAAGTAATAAAGTATTCTCGTAAGTTTATAATATGCCATTGAAAATACACACGGGTGAGGGGTTTGAATGCCGGTCGCCATGTTGCCCATCCATCTTGAAAGTACATTAGCCAAAGAGGGACATACCCGTAAATTCAAGCTTCGCATATCGCGTTTTAACACTCGATGGCACCAAGCAGCAACCTCCCGCGATCTCTCTTGAAGCCAATACGGAAGTAATGTAAACTGTAATTCCTTAACTGGCCGCTAGAGGCAGGCTCCAGAAGGGAGCAGAATCTCATTGAGCCCCATGTTAAAATTCTCAACTTTATAGCCGAAAAAAAAACGTGTTTACAGTAGGGCTGTTTCGAATGCCATTTTTTGAGCTTCGAAGCTTAGGTGGCAATCAATATCGAATATTCGAAGCTTCGGTGGGTGGGGCTAAATATATAATAATAGTGTTGGTTTGCATTTGTATCATCTTTCACGACTTCACGTTTCACTCTTCGGCATCGTAATTGTGTTGTGGCAGACCCAGTGGAGTGCAGTGTTGCATTTGGTGCAATATGATCAGGTGGCACACATTCTTTAAATATTAATAAACATTTAATAATCTTTTCAATAGAACAGTTTCCGGTACGCATTACACGGGCAGGTTTATGCTCCGAAAACGAACAGTGCACAAGTGATACAAAACACAGTGTAGTGTAGTCTGGCTCCATTATCTTCATTAATTTTCTGAAGCCTTCGCCTTCAACTACATTAACGGGCCTCATATCCATAGCGACAAACTCTACTATGGCATCTGTTATCTCTCTCTTTCTTTTCTCTGTTAACGGTTTTCGGAATTCCAGGATCTGCTGTGAAGGTTTGGGTTTTGTTGAGCATGTTGATGGCTGCGATACCTGTGGATGTACCTATAAACAAATTATTATTAGCCTGTGCTGCTGTATGTTTTTAAATAGTGTCGTATTTGCAATTAGCCTATTTATCATAGCAAATTAAGCGCATAAAAGCAGTTTTTTTTGTTGCTGCGTGCTACTTACAGAACTCAGGTGATTTTTCAAACTTGTGGTGCTGTTGTGGTAGGCCAGTTTCAAATCGCATATTTGACACACTACCTTTGTCTTGTCATCCTCACTTAATTTAAAGTGCTCCCAAACAGCTGAGGTCTTGGGCAATTTGTAACTATTCAGTATGAGATGAAATAAATCACTACGTTCGCCAACGGGTGTTTCAAGCATGAGTGAGAATAAGTCCGCGACGGAAGTCACGTGTAAAAACAAACAAACGAATATTTGAATCTCAAAACTGAAAATCGAATGCCACCTCACCGAACGAATATTCGAATATTCGATTATTCTAGTACAGCCCTAGTTTACAGCCTGGTACAAATTGTGGTTTTGGCCTATAAGGCTAATTTTGATCTTCATGACAACTGTGAGGGGGGTGAATTTTTTTATAACTCATTCGTTTACGTTATATAAAGCCTTTAAGTTCTGTATAATTAAGGGCGTGGTTACAAGTGAATAGCCATTTATCTGCCATCTATAGTCATTGCGTCACCTCAGCTCCACGCACATCCTGCCTTTTTGCCCATTTTCTGTTATCCGGGAGTGAGATGCGATGACTCGCTAACAAGATGGCAACGCCCAGCTCACCCCTACTTTAAGCTTCAGAACGGCATATCTGAATCCTATTGGTGATGTCACGGATACTACGTTTATATTTTTTACAGTCTATGGATGGCACTCATGGATGAGGTCAAACTGAAATCGGAATTGAGAGTAACAGAAACTAATTTTCACTGGATTGTCATATACCTTTACGCCGCTAGATGGGGCAAAATATCACACAGTGTAGCTGTAAAGGTTAAATTCTTATAACTGACTGCTTGTATTTATTAGGGCTGTGTATTGCCAAGACTCTGGCGATACAATACGTATCATGATACAGGGGTTGCGATACGATATATTGCAATATATTGCGATATTGTAAGAGAGGCAATATATTGCAATATATTGCGATATTGTAAGAGAGGCAATATATTGCGATATTTCTTTTTTGTGTGTTTTTGTTTTTTATAATTTAAAAGAATAAAGAACACAACCATAAGCCTAAAACACGAGACAAAGTATTTTATTTAATTAATACAGTATAATTTATATCACATTTATATCTAATCATATGCAATGTGCAATCTAAGTTGAGGGAAATGTAAAGTTACTGCAGGATTCTTTGTGTAAATGTTTTAAAGGTTCACAGTATAGCAGTGGCTATTTAACAACAGAAAGTGCAGTCCATTTCATGACTGAATGACCGTTTGTTTTATATTTAACACAGTAGCCCCGATTACACAGAACGCGTTTTTGCAGCGAGAGGCGCCTTTTTTGAATGGATTTCGTTTGGCAGAGAGCGTTATGCGCGCTGCTTATGCGCCCTGGGCGCCTCGCGTTTAAACCGCTTGCTGCGCCTCGCGTCTTTGAAGGAGCGCTCCGAGCGCATGAAGTTGAAAAAAAGTCAACTCTGAGCGGAAAAGCGTGCAACATCATCGCGCTTATGTTCTGTTGTCCAATCGAATGAATGAAGCGGCGGGCCTTCCGTTTTGTTGACCGTTACATTGATTTGACTGACAGTACAGGTGATTCGGGGGTTGCCTAGAAACATTAAAGCGCATTTTTGCGCTTTATTAAGCGCATTTTTGCTCATTTTTGAATGAAAAAACGCCGACCAAAAAAGGGAGTGCAGTGCGCCTCGCGTTTTCGAACCTGAAAAACGCGTTCTGTGTGATCGGACCCTAAAGCTGTTTTCTATAAAGCAGTCTATTGTATAAAGTGCTATTTCAAGTAACGTTACTGAGCTGCAGAGCTGGTGCATCCATATCCACATCGCTATTATCTTTCGTTCTCCTGCCACCGCTGTCAGTTTTGGTGTGTGTTTATTTTGTTACTGAGAGGAAAACGTGCAGTACATTCTATCGAAACACTTCTCAGCAGCGCGGGTGACATCAGGATGTTAAGCGAGCTCTCTGTTTCAATGTGTTTCCCGAGTATTAAATTATAACTTGGCCTATTTTGCAAACAAAATGATTCTTGTTGATTTCCTTAGTGGCTTCTTTTTAGCTGAAGCCAACATGAGTCCACACTTCAGCTCTGTATACTGCAAGAGCGGAATAATTCTATCGTCTTGAGAGCTGGGTTTGCTAATGTAAACACTAGCACTTTCACCTTGCGCTTCTCCGGGTCCGCGTCCGTTATACGTTCTGAGATAACACTGCCATCTAGCGGTTGGGTGTTATACAGTCTGTGGTTTAAACCGAACACAAAGCCACAAATCTTGGATGTAAATAAATAAATATATAAATATCGATACAGCGTTTTTGAGAATCGATACAGTATCGCCAAACATAATATCGCGATATTCACGTGTATCGATATTTTCTTACACCCCTAGTATTTATTGACAAAATTGTATAAATGAGGATGTGATTCATCTTGAATTGAACTGAATCGATGCCATGATGATCGTAATCGAACCGGATCGTGAGGCCATTGTAGGTTCACACCCTTAAAGGTCCCGTTCTTCGCGATCCCATCTTTCAAACTTTAGTTAGTGTGTAATGTTGCTGTTAGAGCATAAATAATACCTGTAAAATTATAATGCTCAAAGTTCAATGCCAAACGAGATATTTTATTTAACAGAAGTTCCCTTTCAAAGCCTACAGCCAACGGCCACTTTGGACTACACCCCTGCACTTCCTTGCATGAATGACGTCACTATAATAGTTTGTTGACTAACCCTCCGCCCACAAGAATACGCAAAAAAGGGGGTGTGGTCTTGTTTCTCTCCCATGTGGAGAAGATCTCGCATTCAGCGCTTGCATCTCCCCGTTATGGTAAGAGGCGGGACCTTTCCAGGCAAAGTGCGCTAAGCTGCTGTCCAATCACAAGACGGGAAGCGCTGGCCCAATCAGAACTCGTTACGTATTTCTGAAGGAGGGACTTCTTCGGAACACAAAAAAACGGAACACACAAAAAACGGGACCTTTAATAAAGACAACGTTTAGAGCACCAATTACAGAGGCAAATTCTTTAGGAAAAACAGGGAAGTTAAAGTATAGGAATTAATCATAAGTCATTAAATACCCTTGTCAAAGTTTAAAAAAATATACTATTATGCTTATGCAAAATATTACAATTATTCCAGATGTAATAATGAATTGGTGAAATATTATGCTTGCAAATTAACTTTCCAAACCAAAAGTTTTTTGATTTTGCAGTCACACATAAGCAAAAATGAAAGACCACCAAGTTAGTCAAAACCAGATTTAGAAAAAATAATCCAATAAGAATTACTGTTTTTTTGTTTTGTTTGTTTTTTGTTTTTGTAGTTGAGAAAATTTCAACTAGTTAATTATAAATGTGTAAGTCTATTTTAAATAGAAAAATCTAAATAATCAACCCCACCATGTTTATATGAATTGACAATTACGGAATTTCTAATATACTGCATAGTTTTTCCACAAAAGGTTTAGCATTATTTGATCAATTATCTTATTTATTTCATTATCTAAATGTATTGAGGTAGCTTCATACGTAATCTTTCCACTTTATAAATACCTTCTGCTTTAGCAAACAACCTTTGAGAGACAATTTCCTCTGTAACCAAATATTAAATCTGTGTTTTACTTTTTTAATCACAGGATTAAAATTTTGTGAAAATCTCTCTGGCTCATTTTTAGCAATGACCATACCCGAATATGTTGGAGCATATTTTACAGGTTATGGCATGGCAACTTTTTAAAGCAAATAGTTTACATTTGTATAAATGAAGGCAGTGACCTGACTGTACTTGACAGCTGACTGAATTTAATCAACATTTTTAAAGAAAAGGGCTGCGTCATTAGACAACTGACTAAAATCAGGACACTTCTCTCTTCACCTTGAATCCCTTCTATATTGCTTAATTTAATGAAGTGACAAAATACCTGAGCAACAATGAGAAAGAGGTAAGGAGGTAAATTAAGCAATATAGAAGGGAAACTGCATGGGCAACCTTGCCCAAACTCCTTTCCAAATAAACTCTTTGTGTAGTATTATTTACTTTCACAGAACTGTTCCCACCTGCATAAATAGTTTTTAAAGCATCATATAAACAAGCCCCAAACCCAAATTGTTCTAAACAGTAAAAAATAAAAAGAGGCTCAATGGAAAAAAGGCTTTGAAAAAAAAAGTTTTTATAAGGTCAGAATAATCAATAAGATAAAAATAAGACTGATATTATTAAATATATGTCTGTTTCCCATAAACCCAGATTTACTTTTGCCAATAATTTAATCTAATGCTAATTTGAACCTTTGGGCAAAGACATGAGCAAATATTTTAAAGTCATTATTCAACAGACTAATGGATCTCCAATTATCAATAAGCAACAAATCTTTTCTTGGGAATCCTTCTTAAAAAAATAAGCAGACATCTGCTCTCAATGCTCTAACCATTCTGGCCTTGATCGCATAAGGGCTGAAGGCTCCTTGCATGTGCTCACGTTCTGTTCAAGTTATCAAGCTCCTTTTGCAACTCTGTTATGGGTCCTGCACACTGTGCGATTTTTCAAAATCCTTTGCGAATGTCCCTTGTCAGACTGTACGAACATGATCGCCGTGTCACACTGTAAGATCTCAGTTGACATTAATGTCAGACTGCACGATAGTTAAGGCGTGCTAAAAACGGACGCGCGCAAGAAAACTCACCCGGAGCTTTATATCATCAATGAATGACGCGTTGGGTGACGGTGAGCTGCATTACACACGGGACTGAAATGCTGGCTACAAATAAATTTCTAGCTCTCGTTTTGGTCATAGTTTGTCTTGAAAAACGGAGATATTTGACCTAACCTAACTGATGAAAAGAAAATTAAGTAAAGCAAGTCTTCAGCGTTTCCACGCCCTAACTTACCTACTCTCTCTAACCAAATCAAAACATACAGAAGTGGTGCTCACTTCTAAACTAGTGTGTCTATACATTGATCACTGGGTATTGCAAAATGTACGTCACGTGACATGCTACCTGTCCAGTTTTCCCACGGTCCACAAAGGTAGGCAGATGCACCCAAAAATAGCCCAGGAAAGAATTAACAGACCACGTCAAAACCTAAACCAAATACCTAACTTAACAAACATAATCAAACGGGCAGATACACAAAGAAGCAGGAGAATCAAGCCGCCCTCGCGTCCGTCTCTGTCGCTCTTTTAAGCTCTGGCGCGGGACAGGATTCGCTGCGGAAGTCATGACGTCACACCCGTTTCGGACGACGAACGGTTTCTTGAGCCAATCAGCCGTTCCGTGTATAAGGCTAGGTGTGTCTAAGAAATTGACAGGGAAAGAGAAAGAGAGAGAGAGAAAAAGAAGAGCACACACACAAGCACAAACAACTGGGGACGTAACAATATCATCAATGAATGACGCGTTGGGTGACGGTGAGCTGCATTACACACGGGACTGAAATGCTGGCTACAAATAAATTTCTAGCTCTCGTTTTGGTCATAGTTTGTCTTGAAAAACGGAGATATTTGACTGCCGTCGTAGGAGAAGTCACACTGCAGGATTGTGTGCCAAATCTTCTGACACTGCCAGAATTTCGTCTGAGGTAAAATTTGATCGCAGCGCTCATTAATCGGCTGCCGGTGGACATGTCAAACTAACGACCAAAGACGTCAGATTTTAGCCGAGGGTCAGAGGAATCTTTTAGGATTTGCTAAATTTGTCTCAGACGGCCAAATCGTGGGCAAAATCGCACAGTGTGCACCCGGCTTTAGACACAATCTCTGTCCTTCTAACAGCTCCACAGTGGGAATGTTAGAAATGGCTAAGATTTCACTAACAACTTTCTCTTCCACAAGACACTGTGATTTAACTAATGTGCTAGTAAACCGCCTCAAATATTTTCCAATTTCCAATTTTAATAATTCCCAATTATGACAATAATAATAGAGGTAAGTAGAGCTTTTCAATTTACTGTTTAAGTAGACTCAATTTAAGCAAAGAACTATGAATTTTCCAGTAGGAATTATTTACAATTTGTGTTTAAAGACATATAAATTTGGATTAATATGGCCTTGTGATCAGTTAATGGTGTTGTCATAACATAAAAAAATATTGTTCCCATCAAAATGGTTAGAGGCTAGCCAAAAACCAATCATAGAACGTCTAGAGCCATCCTTGTTGCTCTTAGTATACCCAATATCATCAAAAATGTTCTCTCTCCATATGTCAATCAGATCAGATCTATTTAAATTTGAAGGTCATCTTGGTGGCCACCTAGGCTATTTATTGATTAATTTAAAACAACATTGAAATCATCCCCTTCCCCTATTATTAAATAAGAATCAGTAAATTTGCATAAATGTGTAGACCTTTCCTCCAACAAACACAATTACTGGGCATTATCAGATTTACAATTATATCCATCAATATTAACTACTATAAAAATCACACTAAAACATTTTAAAATTAAGCAAAGTGGCCATTTTTATCACAGTCTGAATGCAAATCCTCACCTCCTAATCCTAGCCATAATTATTTTTCAGACAAGAAACCCCTGCTGAGTGTTCTGTTACATGAGACAGCCAAATAACACTACCCCATTGTGATCTCCAAAAATGGAGGCAATACAGCGGCAATACAGTAAGATTCTTGAAAAAAAATTGCCTCATGATTAACATTCTCTCAAATAAAAACACTGAATAAAAGTGTAACCTCTTTTAAACGGTCAGTTATATAAGATTAATATTGGCAAAAAGGTCAACCGCATAATGTAGCACCATGAAGTCTTGTATTCTGTGCAAATTACCATCTCTTCAATAAAAAATTTAATAATCTAGCTTCAACCACTGAAATGGTTCAATGTCAAAAAGTGCAGATATGCATAAGATCGCACAAACACGCAACTTATGTCTTCAACTCCATTCGAAAGTCAAAGCAGTGCAAATCAATTAGCAGAATTACTTTCCAACTCAACTTGATCGTGAGGATAATTTCACCTTGTCCTTGTACAAAGGCTCTGGCTCCAACAAAGAAAGCAATTTTTCCAGCCACTCAAGCTTTTTGAACTTCCGGCCGAAACTTCATCCTTCTTTCACAATCTCCTTTGGAAAAATACTCCCTGAACTGCAAACCATTGTCCCGCAGATACAAAGAGTTTTTGGCAGCCTTCCAAACTTCATCTCTTTAGGAACGTGTGGAAAACTAGTATGGCTGCTCTAGGCCTACCACTGGCGCCACCGTTGCTCTGTTGCGCACTCCTGAGATGGTGAACAACATCAATAGCATCTGAAGCATATCACTTTCACTGGGGAGAACAGCTTGACAGATCTTGATGACTTCTAGATGAATATTTTCATCAGCTGCCTCTGGAATGCCTATAATCTTCAGATTGTGGCGTCTCATGTAGGTTTCTAGATTATCCATTATTCTTTCCATTTTGTTAATTGGCTTTTCAATTTGAGCCGTGTGCGCTCTAAGCACATAACCTTTGCTGTGACAGTCTTTAAATCAGACTACACAGCATCAACTTTTTCTTTCAAGTTGGAGATCTTTCGCTCTGTTGCGTCAGAGCGCATGTTGATCAGCTACGTTGTTTGCCAGCTAAGAAGAAATATCAACACTTGTATTATCATTGGCCCTTTTCTTAGCAGCTGGCTTGCTTGGAGCAGCATGCAGAGCTGGGAACTCCTCTTCTGCCAGGCTAAATTAATCCTCTTCGCTCATGCTGACAACATAATCATGCCCGCTGCTAACCACTGAGATTGTGCTTGTGCTAGCGCTAGCATTACCCTCTTCAGAACATGCCAAGAGCCCTCGTTTATGAACCACAGTGAAGCAAAAAAGTAGTTGTCAAAGATGCAATAGACTGTTACGACTCAAAGTTCCAGAATAACTAATTACTGCTTATAAGCAACATTTATAGTACGACTTGGTGCAAGGTCTCAAAATAGCATCCACTCAGACTGCCGTCTTGGTCACGCCCGCGCTCTCAGCCGTGCGCCTCACACTAGTGTTTACTGTGTGTCAAATACACTGCACATTCATTGAGATTAACCTCAAATGGTGTACTTTACAGATCACTTGACAAAGAGTGAATCTCTCAAGCGCTCAGTCCAAGTGCTCAATGAGTGAAAATATAATTGTGTGTACAGGTTCCAGATTGTAGAGGTAGCTCCTCATTTAGTGATAAACTCCTCTGCAGCTTCCACAATAGTTGTTTTCGATATGCATGTGGACTGTGACTGGCTCGCGTCAACTGTTTATCGTTATTCAGGGCTCCAGACTGTGTCTAAAACTGTCTCTCGTTTGCAACCAAAAAAATATATTTTCAAGTAATATTTTTGCTGAGATCGCCATTGGTGACCGTTCTGTGATGAGTAGCCTATCACATCTTTTGTTGTTTTGATGTAATAAAATGAGATGACATGCAGCAAAGTTACTGTGAAAAAAAACAGTGTTTTTCACCAGTGAGAAGCTGACGAAATATATCGGAAGATTCCGTTTCAAAGCTAAATGTAAATGCGCCTATTTAAGCCAGCTTGTCATTCTTGTACCGTTCTCTTATGTTTTTCATTAAGAATAGTAATGATATTAATATTAAACACACCATTCAAGCAATTTGCTCCCAAATTGGTACTCATTCTCTAAAGTGAAAGTATCCGTGCGGAAATTCATAACAGTGCACATTATGAATGCAGCCTCCATTCTTCGTGAAAGATAAAGATAGAAATGCGCACATGAAACCAAAACCTTGCAAAAATGATATACAAACCGCCTAATCCTGGCCAAATCACAGAGATGTTGATTCGCACAGGACTAATATTATCACAGGACCTCGGTGTTCTGCGAAATATGGTAGGTCATTTGCGGAAGAATTTTTACTTTACAAATTACAGACATAGCCGATTCGCACGGGATTAAGATCACAGACATTCTCTGCAATTATTACAAATCACCAGAGGTCCCCAGATAATACTAGTCCCGTGCGAAAAAGGCTTAAGAAACAGATGTCATAATGGAAAATACCAGGCTTTTTCAAAGCCCTCATCTCTGTCAAGCAACAATGTTGATGGCTGTGCCATCATGAGAGAGATCGAAAGCGATGGAGACGGGTCAATTAATGAACATCCAAGAACTGTAAAATTGCAGGTAGGCTATTTTGTGCACAAAAACGTGGATAGCACAAGGGCATATAACATTTATAACATAAACATGTCAGCTGTTTGGATGCCAACTAATCGATAACAATCCTCTTTTTTAATTCATACTGAAATTGACTCTTATTCTCAATATACAGTATTTTACTCTTTGCTGTTTTTTGTTACTTCCTGTCAGGGCTCGCAAAATCGCTAGCCCAATGTCTAGGGTATCTTCACGACGGCCTCTTTTTTTCTAATTTTTCTAAAATGCCAAGTTTGCCAACTTATTTGGGTTTACAGTGTGCTTGTCCAGAAATCCTGTTTATCAGACACAAAACTTCTAAAACTATTATTTTTTTTTATTTTATTTTTTTTATTTTTTACTTTTGGGTTATTTTCTATTTTAGATAAATGCTGTTCTTTTGAATATTTTATATATCAAGAAATCCTAAAAGATAAAATTAAAAAAATGATGATGGTTTCCACAAAGAACAGCAGTAGCAATTGAATGTGCAATGTTTTCAATTGATAATAATAATACAAATTTTAACCTTGTGCACCAAAACAGCATATTAGATAAACCAGACACTCCAGACACTGAGGTCTGGAGTAATGACTGCTAAAAAAAACGATTAAATTAAATTTTTTAATATTATTATTATTTTACATAATGTTTGTGGCATTTGTCATTATTTACTCAGTCATGTCATTCTTAACCTGTATTTCTTTCTAAGTGTTTTTTAACAAATTTTTTACACCATACACTTACTACTATCAGTGGTTCATATCAGTGATATTAGTTGATTTGTTAATATCAACATATCAAAGTCACCCAGTGACCTCGATTTGTATGCAGGATCCAGACCTCATGGGCTGTTGGGATGGAAGCAGGCTGACAGGGTGTAAGTGGAGTAGGATTTCAGAGGTTTTATTATGTGTATGTGTGTGGTGTGATGGCTCCAACTCCACCTGCTCACCTACAAAACATTCCTGGCAGCCCCTTGCACTGTACCTTTCACCATCTCTGGACTGCTGACATAAGACAAAAAAAATCCATGCTCTTAGTGATCAAAGAGGAGTATTTGACTTGAAATAGTTTGGTTGTAATGAAACCCCAGTGTGATGAGCTGTCTTGATCAGACCCAGCAGGTGGGTAGAAATATGCTAAGATGATGAGTGATGTGAAGATGACTTGCCCAGGTGTGAGAGTCAGATATAGGTAGTTGAGGAGAGGACCCGGGACTGCAGAGCAACACAGAGGTCAATCTTTTCTTGTTAGCCTTCTCGTTTAGGAGTTGACAGGTGACACAAAAATATGATTTTGCTAATGCTCCTTATCAACCAGACTGTCATTTTAGGCTGTGATATTACAGGGTCTTTAGATGTCTATAGACTACAAAAAGAAAGAAAAAAAAAGAAGAAAAGCCCTCTTGGGACTGGTTGTTGGAAATGAAAACGTACTTTGTTTAAGACGAATGTCTGAGCCAAAACAACAGATTGGCTTGTACTGCTTCACTCATCTAGTTAGCATACCGTATTGATTTGAAGTTTCTTCTTTTATTGGTATTTGATGAGCACAGCATGCTTCACCCAATTGTCCTTTGGGACCTCAGGATCTCATGTGAACTCTTCTTGATCTTACCATTAATTGAAAATGACTTTGGCATCGTTGATTTCCTTCATCATTTTGTTCTATTCCTAATGGGAGCCTTTTGTTGTGGTTTTTGGCTACAGGATTGATTATTTATATATTTATTCCCTATATATCACTCTTCCGAAACCCCTAATACTGGTGGTGTATAAGAATCCCACAACAAAACCACAGTTAGTAGGAAGGATTCACATTTTGACGTCAATGGAAATGTGTTTCCCGTCTTTACTTTGGCCAGCCCAGTCAGCATAACGGTGGTGGGAGACAATAAAACAGGATTCTCACCACACATTCATTATTTGATACACATAGAAACAAATTCAAAACATTTATAATGTATAAAAATGTTTTGATGTAAACTCTAGCTCAACGTGGTCGTGTGGTAATTATTTATTTTATTTATTTATTTTTTACTATTAAAGAGCATGTTCATTGCCAATTTTTGTAGCTCCAATGCATCATTAACCCTAATATTTAAACAAAGGAAATACTTGAGTACAAAATCAAGGACAATTGAGGATTTCTTGTTGTCAGGAAAAGCAACCAGAGGGTTTATGCCTCTAATTGAACCCTTTTCTCTTTTTTGTAAAAAAAAAAAAAAAGTTAAATAGATTGTCCAAACATTTTAAAGGTCATTTTAAATTTCTACAAGGGGAGTCATTTTTGGTAAAGTTTTTCTCACAGCACTATTTAGTTTCCAGTCATATTGTAAATTTAATTCATAGAATACATTTAAAATAAATCAATAAAACATACAAACGTGTTTATTAAATCAAAACCTTAAGTACATTTTTGTAAAATAGAAATGTTGTGCTTGTCACATGCCTGGGTTTTGTCAGTATCTGGCCATTGTGCTTCTGTCATTGTTTGATCCCTCCCTCCTTGTTATCTCATTATTGGTTTAATTTGCCCCACCTGTTCCCTCGGTCCCCACCTCATTTGTTCCCTTTTATAAGCTCCTTGTGTTTGTCAGTCTTTAGCACTATTCCCACAGGATTAGTATTATCTAGGGACCTCTGTGATTTAGAAATTACTCCCCCACATCTGAGTTTTGCATGGCGCATTCGCACAAAGCCTGTGATATTACTCGAATTTACTGACGTCTTCCCGGATATGATGTCAAGACTTCGTTATAGCCTAATAAATAAACTGTAGTCTAATAAATAAACATAATTTCGTTCAGTTAGCGAACAGACGCAAATAACTTAGCACAGACCAGCGGCAGGAGTCAGATTAAATTTATCACGAGTGAAAAGCAGTCATTTGCGGGGGAATTTTTACTTTACAAATTACAGACATGGCCGATTCGCACGGGATTAAGATCACAGATCACATTGTCTGCAATTATTACAAATCACCAGAGGTCCCTAGATAATACTAGTCCCGTGTGAATAGGGCTTTAGTTGAATCGTTGTACTGTCTACATCTCCTGGTTCCCTCTGTTGGTATGTCTTCAGTTTCATGTATTTCTAGTTTATGTTTTTCCCCCTCATGGGTTTTGTGATAATGATCATTTCTGCACTTGAGTCCCCGCACTAGTTTTCCTTTGTGTTACATGACAGCACTTTTATTGACTATAGATTACAGTTAAAGTACTCTGACAAACTCACTCAGTCACATGATTAGATTAGATTAATCGATAACAAACGTGATTGATGAAATTCTTAATGATCAATTATCGGTCGTTGATTAATCATGCCCATCCCTAGTATCGAGTCATGATTGGGATCACGTGTCCATCCGCCAAACTGCTGAAATCATGTGACTTTGGCAATCGGAACTGCTGATTCGATATCATTCATTAAATTCATAACAGTTTGAAGCTTTATGAAGCGGTGTTTTAAAATCGGCCATAATTTAGTTGTTTTTTTTGCACAAAAACTATTATCGTCGCTTCATAAAATTACTGTAGAACCACTGTAGATCCTTTATATAGTGTTAAGTTGGGACTGTACAAATTGTGAATAAAAACAGAATGCAATGATGGGGAACTTTCACATTTCAATATTTTATTCAGAATACAACATAGATGACATCAAATGTTAAAACTTAGAAAATGTATAATTTTAAGGAAAAAATATGTTGATATTAAAACTGTAGTCCGTAACTTTTTGCGCTCTAGCGGTTAATAAACATAACTGCACGTGTCTTGCGGTAGAACATTGCAGCCGGAGCTACTTCTCTCTGTTTATGTCTATGGCGAGTCATTTAGGGACTGTGCTCCTCCGCAGCGGTACCTAGCAATCTGGCCTGAAGTGGTCCCAATATAAACACTTATTATAAGTGTACCATAATGATTCAAGGTAAGACAAAAACACGGTTTGGACAATGGATTCATGTTGTACATTGTCATTGTATAATATCTGTAAATCTTGAACACAACAAAAGTTACAGACAGCAGCTTTAAATTTCATGGCATCAACAAACAAAAAAAAGTTCTCAAAAAACTCAATGTTGGGAAAGGCCATGTTTGCCACTGTGTGGCATCCCCTCTTCTTTTTATAACAGCAAACGTCTGGGGACTGAGGAGACAAGTTGCTCAAGTTTAGAAATAGGTATGTTGTATTATTCTGGTCTAATACAGACTTCTAGTTGTTCAACTGTCTTGGGTCTTCTTTGTTGCATCTTTCACTTTATGATGCGGAAAATGTTTTCTATGGGTGAAAGATCTGGACTGCAGGCTGGCCATTTCAGTACCTGGATCCTTCCTCTACGTGATGTAATTGATGCAGTATGTGGTCTGATATTGTCATGTTGGAAAATGCAAGGTCTTCTCTGAAAGAGATGACGTGTGAATGGGAGCATATGTTGTTTAGAACTTGAATATACCTTTCAGCATTGATGGTGCCTTTCCAAATGTGTAAGCTGCCCATGCCACATGCACACATGCAACCCCATACTATCAGAGATGCAGGCTTCTGGACAGGGCGCTGATATCAACTTGGGTTGTCTTTGTCCTCTTTAGTCCAGATGACATGGTGACTCAGTTTTCCAAAAAGAACTTCAAATTTTGATTCGTCTGACCACAGTCACAGTCCATTTTAAATGAGCCTTGGCGCAGAGAAAACGCCTGCATTTCTGGATCATGTTTAGATATGGCTTCTTTTTTGACCTATAGAGTTTTCGCTGGCAACAGCGAATAGCACTGGGGATTGTGTTCACTGACAATGTTTTCTGGAAGTATTCCTGAGCCCATGTTGTGATTTCCATTACAGTAGCGTTCTTGTATGTGATGCAGTGTAGTCTAAGGGCCTGAAGATCACGGGCATCCAGTATGGTTTTCCGGCCTTGACACTTACGCACAGAGATTATTCCAGATTCTGTAAATCTTTAGATGATATTATGCACTGTAGATTAGGGATGGGACGATACACTTAAACTCACGATACGATGCACCTCGATATACCAGGGTTACGATGCGATACGTCACGATACAATATCAAAATATTTTTTATTTTTTTCCAAATCTGTGATTTTTTTTGTACCACCTAAGTAATGTACTTAAACGAAAGGTATGATTTTTCTCTTTTTTTGCATTTTGGTTCTATGTTGTTTAAAAAAAAGGAGAATTTTTAGAAGTCCGCGACCTCATCTTAAACAGGGGGTGCCAATAATTGTGGAGGGCACTGTAGGGATGTCAATCGATTAAAATATTGAATTGCGATTAACTGCATGATTGTCATGAGTTAACTCGCGATTAATCGCAATTTAATCGCACCTTTTTAGCAATTGTAAATGTATCTTAAATTAAGTTTTTAATACTTTAATTAACATAGGTATGGACAAATATGCATGCTTTATGCAAATGTACATGTATTATTAGTGAAACCATACTTATTCAATAATAATCAAGACAGCATGAAGACTAGACATATCAAAGGTCATAGATATGTTTATCTAAGAAATTGTTCATGTCTCTTAAGCCTAAACTTAAAAATAATGAGTAAGTAGTGATTTCTCTAATTTTGACAATATAAAGGGAGTTTTTACACTGGCAGTTTAATTCAGAACAGGGCAAAGTTCGTATGAAAAATTGTTAATGTGTACCAGTGAGCGAACCAGAACCACACCATACCTGGAGGAGGTCCATATTACACGAGTAGGAATATAGTGCGGCCCCTTTAAGAGCTGGAATATAGTGCGGCCCCTTTAAGAGATCCGCCTTCCCTATTGAACTGCCGGTACTTTGCGTGTGCGCGCCGCCGAACTGGTCCGCGATTCACGTGGGCAGTGTGAAGAACACGGACGACTCGACTTGTTCAGGAAAGTAACCTGTGCATTCGTTTTAGCCGATTGTAATGTATTTAGTTCAATAAAACGTGTACTGTAAGCGGGGTGATGGTGTTAATGATTTACCTCAGACATGAGAGAGTGAGCTGCACAGTGCATCACGCTCAGACTGCAGAGAATGTGCTCAGTGAAAAAACGCCCTTTTCTTTCTGGAGTCTAATAAAAGTTAAACAGAAAATATGGTAGTTTATGTAGGCAATAACTGCATTTTTGGTTTAGAATATTAATGCTAATGTCAACCATTTTCTTTCCCTATTAATATTTGCTGCTACATATCCTTTGTCTGACAGCTCTCACTTTTTCCAACTACAGGCTATGCCTCAGATCAAACAGAAAATGCGCGCTGCGTTTTGTCATGTCTGCCCCCCACACACACATATATATAATACACTAAATTATTTATATACTACGCAAATCATGCAGAAGTGCCATCTATCTTTATTTCGCGATCCATTTTTTTCGACCTCGATATGTTTCGTCACGTTTTGTATCGCGATATTTTGTCAAACGATATTTCGTCCCATCCCTACTGTAGATGATGATAACCTTAAACTCTTTGCAATTTTTCTCTGAGAAACTCATTTCTGATATCGCTCCACTTTTATTGCTGCAGCATCGTGGCGATCCTCTGCCCATCTTGACTTCTGAGAGACACAACTCTTTTTTATACCCAATCATGTTGCCAGTTGACCTACTAAGAACATGAGCATTTAACTTTTCCGGCCTCTTATTGCTACCTGTCCCAACTTTTCTGGAATGTGTAGCTCTAATGAAATCCAAAATGAGACAATATTTGGCATGACATTTCAAAATGTCTCACTTTCCACATTTGATGTTATCTATATTCTATAAATAAAATATAATAAAATATAAGTTTATGAGATTTGTAAATTATTGCATTCATTTTTTTTTATTTGCATCTGTGAAAAAAATGACATCTGTGCATCCGTAGTTCCAAGATGGCGGCTGCGTTGATGTGTCTGGAGCGGTTGTCAACAATGTCAAAAGGTTTCTGTGAGGGTTAGGTTTTTCTTGGGGTGGAATTGTTAATTTCAGTCGATACTTTATTTAAAATGCTAAGAATCAAATGAATCGCGATTTCAATAACGATTCAGTGTTTTAAAACAAACATTTGATTATATCTACTACTACATGCATAAATTAATAGAGTTGTGCTCTTTACCGCCTTCACTAGATTGTGCTTGACGTTCGCTAGATTGTGATTGTCCGTAGCTCATTTATATAAAATAAAATACTGAAGTTTTAGTGAAATGGGTCATACCTAAGCAGTTGAAGTATTCAAGGATGCACATTTATTGAATGGATGGAGCAAACACATTTGTAAAGTGTCTAAAATGCATACGCACAGTTCTGCTGAATTATACATGAAATTTAACCTAATGTCATTTAACTGAATATACGAAGCAAACTGCTAAAGTAACTACAACATTAAAGGGTTAGTTCACCCAAAAATGAAATTGATGTCATTAATGACTCCAATGGCAAAAATTGTTCTTGAATCTAATCGAAAACTATGAATCGTGAATCGTATCGATTCACTGCCTACCCAAAGATTCACAGCTACAAAAACTACTGCAGTGATCTAGACTATTATAGCTTCAAAAGTCTGTGTGCGAGTATCCATGTGTGTTACTCCTTCCCATGAGAGAAATCTGGCGAGGGTCAGCGATAGGTTAACACTATACCCATGTCCTCATCAGCACTCCATTAACAGATCTGTGTGTGTGTGCAGGAGTGTGTGTGTGTTAGGGTCAGCGATAGGCCGTGTCTAAATCAGAGGTCCACTGTGGTCAAAGGCAGGTCACCAGACGCTCATTAATGTAGACACCAACTCATAATCATAATGTTAACAAAACAGAACACCCATGCTCATATGATACCTAGCATGCACCTTCCACTCATGAACATCCTTTATAGACATTTTGACTGTAAATCCATATAGTAAATGCCGCAACGGATCTATTCTGAGGTAAAATCCTTTGTCCCAACCCCATCTGCCTCTGCAGGCTGCACGGTCGAGTTGCAACGCTGAACTTGTGCTGAACATTTTTACTGCTCTGCCACCAACCTTGCTCCGCCTGTAAATCTGACAGAAAATTTGTTTGGCCTTTGACCCACGGGTGTCCCTCACGAGGCTCATACAGCCGGGGTCTGTTAAAACTATCACAGGGGAGGAACGTTCTCTCTGCGTGTGTGTATAAGGACTAATGAGAGACTGGGGCCGTTTGACTCGAGCTGTAAATCTGTAACCCCCCAATGCAAGCATTCACAAACGCATACACATCGCCATCGTCCTCTGGCAGAATTTCACAGGCCTCTGTGCTCTAAAATAATGGCTTGTGTTCTCACAGTAAATACTCGCTATAGCTCTGTTGTGGTATGTTTTTGCACTTTTCACCCTGTTCTCATTAGAAAAAAAACGAGAGAGAGATGAGGGAGGGGATAAAACAGCTTGTTTGGAGAGGTGAAGAGGTCATATTTATGGAAGCCCGCAGCCGTGATTTTTTAGGTCTGAGTAATTGGTTAATTTTTAACAACTGCTCCGGTAAGTCTAACCGATCGTGTTGTAATAATCCCGGTTAGAGCAGTTGACCTCTGATCTGAGTGGCAGGCTGCAGGGCAGCTTTCTGTCTCTATAGGAAGTGACTTTTTACCGTCAGAGCCAATGTTTAGTGTATTTTTCATAGACTGAGCCCATAAACTTCTGTGTTATGGGAAGCAATGCTGCATTTGTAAGCATTCACTGCATGCAATGTTAACTGCGGTCATAAATGTCTGAGAAAAATATACAGAGGGATTGTGAGCCCGTGTACAGGATGAAGCTGTGTTGTGTGGGCAAAAGGTCTCTGACCTCAAGGCCAAGTGTTCCTTCCAAAAACATGCACTCTTAGACTGACTAATGCCGCTGTAGATTTTACAGAAAATGACCCTCATTTTACAGTGGTGGGAAGTTTTGTGTCTCCCACACGTCCGGGGCAGAGGGACACATGTTTAAAGATATATTTTCCTTTTCCTCACCACTGGTATGTGCTTTTTTGCTACTATTGATTACGTTATGTTCTTTCATCCTGTTTTTCCTCTGTCCCCTGACTGTAGTAAAGTTGATATAATTATTCAGGCATTCCTAAACCCATTCCCAAGGCAATCCCATTCACTGTAAATGATTTCAGAGAAGTGAAATAAATCAGTTTTGAAATTAAACTCAATTTATCCCTGGACTGAATTGATACAATTAGGGTTATTTGTTGAAAATAGTGGCATTTATTGTAGATGCCATTTAGGTCTGTTTGAGAAAATGAATGAGATAATTATTGACAGCACAATTAGCTACATAATGCACCGCTTTCATTTCTACAACTATAATGGTGTCAAGCTAATGCTAATACTAAACATATGATTTTGAAAAAAGAACCTTGTACGTTTTGAACTGATTAAACCTGGCTTGTTGCTTTCCTGATTTGGTCATGAGAAATGCAAAAGTATCACACCGTTACAGGAAACAGCCATTGCACTTCCAGGAGCTTGCGTGCTTTAGCTTTCAACCTCCCTTAACCTTGAATCTGTCAAACGTGTATCATTTTTGACAGACAATAACACATTTCTCAGCTCATTTGAGAATGGATGTGCTTGGGTGGTCAGGGACCTCTGTGGATTATTCACACACACACACACACACACACACACACACACACACACACACACACACACACACACACACACACACACACACACACACACACACACACACACACAGGCTCACAGTGTGCCACTGCAGCCTACAAAACATGGACTGAAGACTGACCACAGGCTGCATGAAACCACTGACCGGGTTGAATATCCGCCCTCGGTTCCTAACCAGTCCAAACCAGAAGTTGGGCCCAACAGCAGCTGGACCTGTGCTGCTAAGTAATTCTGACAGGCGTTAACACAACCCAAGTAGACAAGATCACATACACTGATAATCTGAAAAATCATTTATTCTATCATATTTCTCTCTGTCTGTTTTGGATAAACTCTTAATTGTCTCAGTGCAATTTTTGTAGATTAATTACAATTTATATGGCTTAATCCACACAGATGTTCTGGACTATATTGTCATGATGGCTAACTTTAATGGCCATCATTTCCACTGCAATGAAAGAGTCCTAGTGTCTTCATGAAAGCTTTACCTGATCAATGGAAACTCATGGAGGACAGAACATGGGTAGAATGAGTAAGCCATAATCATGGCTGCTTTTTGTAATTAGCTTGTTTATGGATGAAATAATATAATATGCTGTAAAGCCTGTTAACCTGCCAGGCTGAGTCATTTGAATAACTGAATATTTTGTAAATAGTTCCATCTTCTGACATTTTACAGTGTGCTTGATGCTTTTAGTGTGTCTGCGATATGAAATGCTGAATCTAGGTAAGGATCAGGAATTTCATTACCTTGCATAATCATGCATTACACATTTTATCTTAATTACTATGACAAATTTCACACTGTAACGTGGTACTATTGTCTTAGTCTAATGAATAGGTGTAAACCATAGATACCCTTCATGTAACAAACTTATTCAAGTGACCAGTGCATAAATAAACACTCATGACTCTGATGAGGAGACCAGCAAGCCAACCTCACACCCTTGCAAGAAAGTTTTACAGTCCTGTTAAAAATGACTAAGGGGAAGAAAGAGATGGAAGAGAAGAAAAGAGTGGTGGGGGTTGAAGAGTCAAGGCTTTCAGTGGCCTTCTGGGACTCACTTACTGCCAGTGAGTTTCTTATAGCTGCCGTTTTAGGTCTATGCAGAAACAAATGGCCTTGAGAGTTACCACAGTTTTACTCTACTAGGCCAGAGATGTGTCGGCAACCATGTTTGCAAAACCACTGAAAGTTAGAATGTTGTTAGATGCTGTATCAAGTTACAGTTATGTACAAAAAGTTAATATTTAAAATAGTAACTTTTACAGCTAAGAACCTTGGAGGTATAGCACAAACAACTGCATGAAACATTGTTTTGTTTGCATCCCTCTTTTTGTCCACACTGACTAACGGTACATAGTGTACACAGTGATGGCATCATTTGCATATTTACCTGCTACTATGCAAAAATACAATATGTAATATTTTCAGGGAAATGCTGCTTTAATACTGTAATTCCAAAAAACTCTGCATGGTTCTCTTCAGATTACAATACTGTTTCCTCTTTGCTTCGCCACATATTTCTCGGATCACAGCCCTTAACCACCATGAATGTCCATTATCCTGGTGACGGCCATTACCCTTGAGTTCACATTGCATGGGCCACTAAAGCCTCCTGAATATATGCTTTGGACTGTGAGGTGTGTTTGACTTCAAGCCCACGTCATCTTTCTTCTGTTAGACAGAAGCCTGGCAGATATGCGTTCCGATTCAGACTGATATGAGAGAAAATATTGAGCCTGGAGCTTGACCAGTCTGCATGAGATGACAGTCTCCAAGAAACTATGTCCAAAAACTCAAGCTTCTGTAACAAGCTCCAAAGAATTTTCCCTGGCCTCATGATCTCAATATCAGACAAAAGATCTCAATATCAGATCTCAATATCTTTCTGTTTATAGAAGGACGATGCTCCCAATGTTTCATCCATCCATCCGTCCATCCACTAATGATGACAAAACATGTATTTTATTTTATTATTGACACCCCCCCCCCCCACACACACACACTTTGTAAAATGTCTTATTTGTATGGTTTCCCCTCATTGATTTTTATTTTCCTCACTGTTCTTTAAACCATTATTAATCTCCCTGTAGAGAAACATGCTGTTGTACCAACATATGAGAGTGAAAGTCAGCATGACTGCTAGTAGTGTCCAGCTCCCCATATCTGCCGCCCTCTCCGGGATGATACGGATGTATAGGTGCTGGCCATATAATTAGAATTTCATCAAAATTTTTATTTATTTCACTAATTACATTCAAAAAGTGGAACTTGTATATTATATTCACCGGACATGCACCACCATGTCTTACTTACCCATCAATGCATCCACGGAAACGCACCCCCCTACTTAAAAGAACTACTCGTCGCAACACAAAACTCTTCACGCAACCTCCGTTCTGGAAATAAAGCCCTTCTTCAACCATCCACAACTAAGCTCCGCACTATGGGGGATCGAGCCTTCTGCTCAGCCGCACCGCGTCTTTGGAATTCCCTCCCAGAAAACCTAAGGGCTCCTCAAGCCATAGACTCTTTTAAGAAAGAACTAAAAACCTTTCTTTTTAAACAAGCATTTTTTACTTTTTGCTAATTTTTTTTTCTTTTTTTTTTCGGTTTTTAATTTTGTTTTATTTGTTTTATGTATAGCACTTTGGGATTGTTTTTAACTATGAAAAGGGCTTTACAAATAAAATATATTTATTATTATTATTATTATTATTATTATTATTATTATTATTATTATTATTATTATTATTATATCTACAGGAACTCATCACTTTGAAATCCTCCACCTGCACCCTCAAATCTTCAGGCCACCTACTTCTTCATGTTCCCACCACCAGGCTTCCTACCATTGGAACCGCCTTCCCAGTGAGCTGAGAACAGTACAGAGTAGGTTAAACGGTTTAAAGTTTTTTTGTTTTTTTGTTTGCTGCATGGTTAAAAAAATGGTATTTTTTAACTCACGGGGTGTGTCGACACATGCAACCACACATGCCGACACACAAATATTTCGCAAAATGAAGCAATGAGAAAGAAGAAGCCTACTGTGTGGAACTATTTAGACAGAAAGGGTGACGAAGTTAGGTGCAAAATAAGCTATGCGGTATACAGCCGTAGTACACGCTCCTGACTGGTGGAGGAAACCAAATGAAAGTCGCTTCCCGAGGCTGGCCGCTCTAGCGAGGCGTCTCTGTGTCCCTCGGGCACCACCTGGCATGGACTCTATAACCCTGTGCGAGCCATATCTTGACGGTTGCGTAAGCTATTATGGTCTCGTCTTGTGTCCACCAGCGCAGCACATCTCATTGTTACTTTTAATTAATAAAATAAATATAAAACAAAGGAGAAGCCTAAAAAAGGCCCGAACATTTTAGGTATGACATGAAAATTGACTTGAATCCCGGCCCTAGGGGCGTAAACAAGTCGGCTCCCGTCGGGTTCAGGGATAAATGGAGGGCTCTAGTGTGAATCTAGGTTCTGTTGTTGAGCTGTTCTGTATGTTGTGCTGTTTGCACAATACAATAAACACATGGAAAAGTTTTTTTTAATGAGTCACAGACACTCGTCAATTGTATTTTTGTGTAATGCCAATTCAGTATTATAATCTTATCAGTTAACGGTTAATAATCAATTAATGAGCATCGTTTGTCGGTCGGGAAAATTAACTGAAATGACCATCCCTAATTATTATTTTTAATCTATTATTCATTCATTCATTACACACAGACAAAATTTCATTTTGATGATTATAATTGACAATTAAGCAAAATCCCAAATCCCAAATTAGAATATTGTGAAAAGGTTCAATATTTAAGACACCTGGTGCAAAATTCTAATCTGCTAATTAACTCAAAACACCTGCAAAGGCCTTTAAATGGTCTCTCCGTCTAGTTTTTTAGGCTACACAATAATGGGGAAGACTGCTGACTTGACAGTAGTCCAAAAGACGACCATTGACACCTTGCACAAGGAAGGCAAGACACAAAAGGTCATTGCAAAAGAGGCTGTCTGTTCACAGAGCTCCATCCAAGAACATTAATAGAGAGGCGAAGGGAAGGAAACGATGTGGTAGAAAAAAAAATGTACGAGCAATAGATAACCACACCTTGGATAGGATTGTGAAACAAAACCTATTCAAAAATGTGGGGGAGATTCATAAAAAGTGGACTGCAGCTGGAGTCAGTGCTTCAAGAACCACTACGCACTGATGTATGGAAGACATGGGTTTCAGCTTTCTTTTTCTTGTGTCAAGCCACTCTTGAACAACAGACAGCATCAGAAGCGTGTCGCCTGGCCTAAAGACAAAAAGGACTGCCGCTGAGTGGTCCAAAGTTATGTTCTCCGATGAAAGTAAATTTTGCATTTCCTTTGGAAATCAGGGTCCCAGAGTCTGGAGTTAGAGAGGAGAGGCACACAATCCACATTGCTTGAGGTCCAGTATAAAGTTTCCACAGTCAGTGATGGTTTGGGGTGACATGTCATCTGCTGGTGTTGGTCCACTGTGTTTTCTGAGGTCCAAGGTCAACGTAGGCGAATACCAGGAAGTTTTAGAGCACTTCATGCTTCCTGCTGCTGACCAAGTTTATGGAGATGCAGATTTGATTTTCCAACAGGACTTACACACAGTGCCAAAGCAACCAGTACCTGGTTTAAGGACCATGGTATCCCTGTTCCTAATTGGCCAGCAAACTCGCCTGACCTTAACCATGAGGATGAATTTACATTTTTATGTTTAAGGGACTCGATTATATTAGATTTCTGTTCCTCAAATCTCTGTGAAATTTGAGTATTTTATATCTTAATTGTTTAATATTTTATGTTCATATGCAATTATTAACAATTATAATTTGTTGGTAAAACAACAGTTGAAAGTGAGTTTTTTTGCTGAGTGTATGTGTATATATATAGTGTATATATAACTCTGTTTAAGAGAATCATGATCCTCGGCCAGCAACAGTAGAGCCAAGGCAATGATGATAATTTCAGAGGAGGGGAATCTATTACTAGTAATAGTTTTATGGGTCTTTTTGCTTTGAGGCGTGCAAATGGTCTATGCACTCCCACCAAAAATAAAGCGAGTAAGAGAAAAAGATCCTGCAAGTAATGCGCTGGTAATGTAAAAGCTTCACTTTGAACTGTTCTTTGAATGCAAGAAGTTTAGGTCTTCTGACTTTAGTAATCTGTGCCATAAACTGTTATATTTGGCACTGCCAATGCACATAACATAAAATACTTCTCAAAGAGTCTTTGTTTCTGCTTTTATGCCGTGGCATACAGATTGTCATTCTGAACTTTTTTGACCTTCAGCATGATTCTTTTATGAGTCAACTTGTCTGTTTCACTTGAAACTTTCACTGAAATGTTGTAGAATTTTGACTGGTGCTATTTACATTCTCTGTGAAGTTAATAACAGAAAACAGTGAAAAGAGTTTGAAAGAACATGTAGACCTTTAAGATATCTGAATACGTACAGTATATGCCATGGTAGCACGATTCTCCACATGTTTCCAAAAAGCCGTCAGGAATGATTAGTGTGCAGAGGCGAGTTTCCAGAGGCTTCCCCCGACCCAGTGACACCCTGCAGAGAGACTGTCTGAAGCTGTGGAAAAGAGCGAGCACTTATCCCTACCCAAAGACATAAACAAAGAATCTCCACAATCACTGTTTTGAAGTGCATTGGGATCCAAAAGTGTGAGACCTCTTTGGAAATCTGGCCTTCATAATCTAATTTAAACCTGGATTTTTTTTAAACAAAGATTTAGAATGTAAAAGGAAAAAATAGTATAAAATATTCTGCACTATTTTTAGGTCACTTGTCAAATAAACAAATCTATGCCATTGGTCTCATGAACTCCAAACAGCAACGAGACACAGTGAAAAATGTTCATGCCAATTTTTCACTCAAATTATGCTTCTAATTTGTAATGAAAAAAAAAAGCATTAAATCAGAAAAGGGCAACATAGAAGTATTTCCACTAGTGTCTTTTGGATCCCGTTGTATATTTCTTAGTACGTACATCCCTTTCTGACTTCCACACAGATCTGGAATAGTCTGTGGAAATGGGAAGGGGAAGGATTCATGAGTTCGATGTCTGAGTGCTCAAGTTCTTAGATGAATAGTGTTTATTGTAGCTTGGCACATCCCGTCCCTCTCAGTCAACAACGTCTTTGTGCTTTTACAAAATATGTGTGTTCCATGGATTGATGCAAGTTTGAAATGTGATATTTCTCAATTCTTTTTTCGTATGCTCCTTCTAGTCTCTTCTCTCTCTCTCTGTCTCTCTCTGTCTGTCTGTCTGTCTGTCTGTCGGTCTGTGTCTCTCTCTATTCTTTCACCCACTGCCCTCTCCACTTGTAATTATATGTTAAAATAAACACTAACCCTAGAGGCCACATCACTCGACAACAAAACGAACGACAAAGACATTCTCTCATTGAGTCAAAACGATGTGGTAAAATGCTCCAAAGAATTTGATGCTTTCTGGAGAGGGTTTTCTCTGAAAATAAGTGCATTTATGCGTCAGTATTTAGAATCATCCCTTACGAAACAAAAATATATTGCAATATACTAGAATTTATATTGCAATACATTAGAAAATATATTTCAATGTATCAGAAACTTCCTCATATATTTGAAAATATATAGCAATATATGGATGGACAACCTATTGCTATATATTGATTCATATATTAAAATACATTGATATACAAACAAAACTGAATTATTTCATGTATGTTTATTGAAACAAAGTATTTTTTGTGAGTTAAGCAAGCTCCTGCATATGTTTACAGAGGTTGATTAACAATAGCCCAAATCAGATGGTGCATGACATTCAATATATTTTCTATATTTAGAAAATATGATGGTGCATGACATTCAATATATTTTCTATATTTAGAAAATATTTCTATTAGGGCCGGGACTTTAACGTTAATTACGTGACTTTAACGCGTTAATTAATTACGCAAAAAAAAAAAAAAAAAAATTTTTACCACACTTATTTTTGCACCGCGGAACGTTTTTCAATTTACATTTACATTTAACATTTAATCATTTAGCAGACGCTTTTATCCAAAGCGACTTACAAAAAAGGGTAGAGCAATAGAAGCAACGAAACAAACAAAGCCAACAACCTGTAAGAGCTGTAAGAAATCTCAATTAATTTGCACAGTACACAACTGTGTTTTTTTTTTTTTTTTTTTTTTATAGCCAGCTACAACAAATACTCACGTACGGAAAATACAGAACACTGGATTTGGATAGCTAAGATAACAACCCATTAGGACTAAGGCTGATGCCCCAACTGTTGTCGTTAATGCGGATTCAGTGGCCCAATGGGTTGGTTTTGTATGGCATTCTAGCTAAACGCGCAGCAATAGCCATCAACAGCAAAAACTCACGTACGCAAAATACAGAACACTGGATTTTGGTAGCTATGATAACTATGTAACATACCCGCCTGAAGGCACAAATCCGGATGAGAGACGTAGATATGATCAGTAAGTGCTATTATGTATTGGTCAAGTGCAATAGGAAAAGTGCAATTGGAAAAGATGTGTCTTAAGATGTTTTTTAAAAATGGCTACAGACTCGGCAGCACGAATTGAGATCGGCAGGTCATTCCACCAGGTGGGAACGGTCCAGGAAAATGTCCGTGAGAGCGATTTCATGCCTCTTTGGGAAGGAACCACGAGGCGCCGCTCATTCGCAGAACGCAAGCTTCTGGAGGGTGTGTAAGTCTGAACAATTGAGTTTAGGTATAATGGTGCAGAACCAGTGGTTGTTTTGTAGGCGAGAACTAGAGCCTTGAATTTGATGCGAGCAGCCATTGGCAACCAGTGCAGTTTGATGAAGAGAGGCGTAACATGCGTTCTCTTCGGCTCATTAAAGACCACTCTCGCCGCTGCATTCTGGATCAGCTGCAAGGGTTTGATAGTGCATGCTGGAAGCCCAGCCAGAAGAGCATTACAATAATCCAGTCTGGAGAGAACAAGAGCTTGAACCAGGAGTTGTGCAGCCTGTTCTGATAGGAAGGGTCTAATCTTTCTAATGTTGTATAAAGCAAATCTGCAGGACCGGGCTGTTGCAGTAATGTGGTCAGTGAAGTTTAACGGGTCATCAATCACAACTCCAAGGTTCCTGGCTGTCCTTGATGGAGTTATGGTCGATGAACCAAGCTGAATGGAGAAATTTTGATGAAGTGCTGGGTTGGTTGAGAAAACAAGTAATTCTGTCTTTGCAAGATTGAGTTTAAGATGATGCTCTTTCATCCAGTCAGAAATGTCTGTCAGACAGGCAGCGATACGAACACTGACTGTAGGATCATCTGGTTGAAATGAGAAGTAGAGTTGAGTGTCATCAGCATAGCAGTGATAGGAAAAGCCATGTTTCTGAATGACGGAACCTAATGATGACATGTAGATGGAGAAGAGAAGTGGTCCAAGGACTGAGCCCTGGGGAACCCCAGTAGCTAGATGATGTGACTTAGACACTACACCTCTCCATGACACCCTGTAGGACCTACCAGAGAGGTAAGACCTGAACCACTGGAGGGCAGTTCCTGAGATACCCATCGTCTTAAGTGTTGACAGGAGGATCTGGTGGTTAACTGTGTCAAAAGCAGCAGACAGATCCAGCAGAATGAGCACTGAGGATTTGGAAGCTGCTTTTGCCAGTCTCAGTGCCTCAGTTACCGAGAGCAAGGCAGTCTCAGTCGAATGGCCGCTTTTGAAGCCGGATTGGTTGTTGTCTAGGAGGTTGTCCCTTTCAAGAAACATAGAGAGTTGATTGAACACAACTCGCTCAAGGGTCTTTGCAATGAAAGGCAGAAGGGATACCGGTCGGTAGTTTTCTAAAAGTGCTGGATTCAGAGAGGGTTTCTTAAGCAGTGGGGTTACCCGAGCCTGCTTAAATGCTGTGGGAAAGGTTCCCGTATGAAGAGAAGTGTTGACAATGTGAGTGAGTGCAGGAGTGATTGAAGAAGAAATGGCCTGAAGGAGGTGAGTGGGTATAGGATCAAGTGGACAGGTAGTAGGGTGATTGGAAAGGATGAGTTTAGAAATATCTGCCTCGGAGAGCGGAGAGAAGGATGGAAGCGTGCTCGTGTTAGTTGTTGAGATGTGCTTGTCAGTTTGTGATGAGGAGAACTGTTTGCTGATGAGGGATGTTTTGTTTGTAAAAAATGATGCAAAGTCATCAGCTGTAAGAGTTGATGAAGGAGGGGGAGGAGGAGGACAAAGGAGAGAGGAGAATGTTTTAAAGAGTTTGCGAGAGTCAGAGCATTTGTTGATTTTGTTGTGGTAGTATGTTGTTTTAGCAGTGGAGACATTTGTAGAGAAAGAAGAGAGAAGCGACTGATACAAGGTAAGGTCAGTATAGTTTTTAGATTTCCGCCATTTCCTCTCTGCCGCCCTGAGTCCAGAGCGATGTTCACGGCGAACATCAGACAGCCAGGGGGCAGATGGGGTGGGGCGGGCTGGTCTGGATGAGAGGGGGCAAAAACTGTCTAAGGAGGATGTTAGAGTGGAGCAAAGAGTGTTGGTAGCACTGTTAGTGTCCAGTGCTGAGAACTGAGCAGGTGGAGGGAGTGAAGATGAAACCATAGTGGATAGGCGAGAGGGAGAGAGGGAGCGTAGATTACGCCGAAAGGTAATCTGTGTAGGAGTGCGTGTTGTATCAGGAGTCAGTATGAGGTTAAGAGTGATGAGAAAGTGGTCTGAGGTGTGTAATGGAGTAACTAAAGTGTTGTCCGTGGAGCAGTTGCGTGTGTATACAAGGTCTAATTGGTTACCTGATCTGTGAGTAGCCGTAGTAGATACTAACTTAAGGTCAAATGAAGTCAGTAGAGTGCTGAAGTCTGCAGCTAGGTGTTTATCAAGATGGATGTTGAAGTCACCAAGCAGAATCAGTGGAGTGCCATCCTCAGGGAAGTTAGAAAGTAACACATCCAACTCCTCCACAAAGTTACCGAGGAGACCTGGAGGACGATAGACCACTACCACATGGATTTTAACAGGGTGAGTAACAGTGATTGAGTGCGATTCAAATGAACTGGCCGGTAGAGATGGTAATGGATCAAATTTCCAATCATTTGAGATAAGCAAACCAGTACCCCCACCCCTCCCAATAGGCCGAGGAGTGTGTGAAAAAGTTAAATTGGTTGAAAGGGCTGCAGGAGTGGCAGTGTCCTCTGGTTTGATCCAGGTCTCAGTTAGGGCCATGAGGCTGAGCTGAGAATGAGTCCCAATAGATGAAATGAAGTCTGCTTTGTTTACAGCAGACTGACAATTCCAGAGACCAATTGGAATAGAGAGTAAAGTAGCAGAGGATGTTAGGATATAGCGCAAACTATTAGGATTGCGGCGTCTCGTGCGTACAGAGCGTGAATTACGAGTGCTAGTAGTTATAGTTGAGATTTGAAAGCACATGGTGAATACAGATCAGAGAAAAGGCCAGATCAGAATTAGAAAAGAGCCGAACACAAATAATGAAAGGAAGATGATACTCAAGTGGCTTGTCGAGGTCCTTGCTCGAAAGGAGTTGCACAGGGAAGAGTTGAAGTCTTTACACTCGTCGGTCTTGCACAGGGAAGAGTTGAAGTCTTTACACTCGTCGGTCTTGCACAGGGAAGAGTTGAAGTCTTTACACTCGTCGGTCTTCACACAAGGAGGGCTTCACACTGCCGCTTCCACTGCCGCGGACTATCACGCTATTTATACTCACTTGAGTATCGTTATTGAAAGCAGCTGGGAACGCCCCCAACAAACTGACTCCCAACGTGGCAAAGACCAAACAAATGCTAACTCAACAAATGCTAACTCCCACACACACCACCAGAATACACCAAAACTACTAATACACACCACTGCACCACACAGACACACTTATCCAACAACAAATGAACAAACAATCAAAAATGAGAAAAGTTACAAACACTTACACAGTAGTTGTCTATCAGTCAATCAATGCTTCACCTCTAGCCAGCTGCTAACAAACACACGAGGCTTTTAATACCTCGCTGGCCACGCCCCCAACAAACTGACTCCCAACGTGGCAAAGACCAAACAAATGCTAACTCAACAAATGCTAACTCCCACACACACCACCAGAATACACTAAAACTACTAATACACACCACTGCACCACACAGACACACTTATCCAACAACAAATGAACAAACAATCAAAAATGAGAAAAGTTACAAACACTTACACAGTAGTTGTCTATCAGTCAATCAATGCTTCACCTCTAGCCATGAGCCACCTCTTCAATGAATGAGTTTCGACGGACCAATTATACTGGAACACCAACTAGCGCTCCGGAGTCACGACAACAACGAACCATGTGAACATGAACGAAGCTATGGAACGAAGAAGCTGATGAGACCGCTTTGCTTGGCCCCGTGGATGGGAAATTTTGTTTTAAAAAACGAAAGAATGGAAGCGTCATCAAGAGCATGGTTGTGTGCAAGCTATACAACAAGGAATTCGCGTATCACCGCAGCACATTGAGCCTCAAATATCACAAAAATGCTTTTGCTAAACTGGCAAACATGCACTGGTCTGCTGGACTGAAATAAATAAACAATATTTTGTTGATTAAGCTTATGTATTCAGTCATTATTCAATGGTATACTAAAAATACATGTGAAAAATTACTTCTCATTGTTCTCAGGTCAAATATTTATATGCAATTAAAATGCGATTAATTAATTACAAAGCCTCTAATTAATTAGATTAATTTTTTTAATCGAGTCGCGGCCCTAATTTCTATATTATATTTTAATCTGTTATATTTTAAAATATATTACAGACAGTGTACATTAGATTATTTCATATTTACCATGTATACAATATATACGATAATTATATACTATGTAATATAAATCAATATAATTAAGACATATGTTCCCATATAAATCTGATTATATTATCCAGTACATTGAGGTATATTATCTCATATAATTTTACATATATATTTACATATACAATGACTCTTCCAATACATAATTTCATATATTGTAGGATATATTTCAATATACATAGCAATATATTGAATAGTATAATGATATGTATTTAGTCAATATATGAAAACGGCAATAATTGCAGTATTGTCCCATATATTGCAATATATAACTTGCATATATAATATATTATTATATAATATATCATATGATATATTACCATGTAAATTTCACAATATATGGAGACACATGAAATATATTGTCAACTAATATATTGAGAAATATATTGTCAACTAATATATTGAGAAATATATTTTTGTTGCGTAAGGGATGTTCTAAGTGTGAGCAGGACTGAATTGCTGTAGACAATGATACATTAGGCTGGAACAGGAGAATAATGTGTAACATCATACAGTGAAAGCTGTTCGTGTAACTTTGCTCTACTGACCCTGAAATGACCTGTGATTTCATTGTACACTTCTCAACAGACAGATGAAGACGGACAGAAAACTGACCGGCTGTTAAATAATGCTGCAAAGTTTAAGCCACAGCTTTGCGTTTTAGCTTGCTCTTACTTTGATGTTTTTCACAGCGAACACCTCAAACTATGTCACGGCTCAATTTCGTCCACTCGCCTTGCCTTGATCGTCATCACTCCTAAACCAAGCGTTGGTTAGTACGCTATTTCCATCCACTGTGATGTGAAGAACAAATTTTAAGTTTCTGGGCCAAGCAATTCCGCCTGTTTTCATCGCCCTGAATAAAAACAAACCAGAAAAATGACAGAATCCTCTGGGCCTATCTTGGAAGATTGCGCTCACCATCAAATTACCAGTCACCAAAGTTTTGTTTACCGTCGTTTGAGTGGTTGTGTGGGTTTGTCGTATTAAGGTCTCCACATTACATCAGAGGCTGTCTCTGTGGAATTGAGGGAAGGCCCTTGTTCTTTTTCCAGAAGTGGTTACATACACTTGGCAGCCCATGAACCCAGTAGCTAAAAGCACATGCTAGATTTTATGTCATTGACTTAAAAAACAAAACCCATATTGATTAACTTGACTGCATCAAATCATGCTGTGGCTGCAGTGTGATTAGAACATGAATCTCCTTATTTACCTCTAGTTCTTCTGTCTGATCATTCTGTCTTGTCTCTCACGCTTTCCAGATGAATTCTCAGTCTAAAGCCTGATGATGTGAACGCCTTAAATACTTCTAAATGAATCATTCATCTGGTAAATGCTTTAGAAGATTTAGATGAGATTGTACTTAACATTGGTAAGTTGGTTGAACAAAGCAGTGTGTGTTGGTCCTCGCTCTGTTACATTACATGACATTATTTTCTGATTTTCATTTTTGTATCCTATAATGAACACATAACTCTCTTACTTGGCATATACTTTATTTAAGTTTATTTAAAGTGCAAAAAGAGGCTTTGATAAACACTAGTGTCAAAGTCTTCGGGATGAAGAAATAAATAGACAGTCACTGAGTTTAAAGAAATAAAACAGATTCTGAACACTATACCCTACTGATTATTATGCATTCTCCATGGTAACACGAACAAACATCAGAGTAAGCCATGTTCTTTATAATCTCTTCACTGAAATGCATAGGTAAATAAATAATGGCTACAACACATTTCAATTATCAGACTGCCTCGTTTTCCCAGTAGCCAAATTCAGTTTTCAACCACATTAATTTGATGGATTGGCTGAAGACACTCTTTCCAGTTCAAAAGCCATGGAAAATCTCTTCAGCTCTGAGAGGGGAATAATACGCAGGAATAAGTGGGGGAAGACATCAGGGAGAGTAAAATGACCTGTATCAAAACATAGGGGTTGTCCTTTTTTACTAGGAGGTTGTCCTTTAGCTGTTTGGTTCATCTTTGAAGTGGTAAGTTCGAGGCAGAATTCCACCAATGGCATAAGGACTTCCGTGGGCCTGCGTGCCCGACATGGAGGTGCTCCACAGGGGAAAGCCTCTGCCAGCTCTCTGGCTCTAGTGCCCTGGACAGCCGCCCCAGTGGTTTGTGGTAGAGTGCCATAGCAGTGAAACCGCGGCGAGTGCTCCCGCTCCCACATAGTTTCTGGTCAAACTGAAACATTACAGCCCAGAGAACGCTGCCCGCCTCCACCAGACAGCCGGCATGAGATCAGCACTGAAAACATGCGATCATGAAACCCGCTGCACAAAACGTTTATAGACGTGCAATGCCATGAAACGCAGCATGTGGTGCTTTGCTTGTATTTTGGGTTGAGCAGTTAAAAGCAGTTGAAAGGCTGCATTATATTTGCCAAAGCCATGTTAGCGTAGTGTTTAATTAAGGATGTCCATGTTACACAATCCTCAAGGCATGAGGTCAGTGACAAAAGCATCAGTCTGCAAGTGCACATATATTCCAACAATTAAAATAAAACAATATACTGACATTTTTAATGTCTTTTAAAAAATGTATACTGCCACAGTAATGCATTTAAATAATCTTAATTTGGAGTTAATTTCGATTTAATGATTTCAATTAAAAAATATAAAATGAATTGGTCAAATAATTTGTGTGTCTTATCTTGCCTGTGCAGTTGGGGGCAATTGTAATGCTAAAACTTTGCATGACTTTTGAACCTTTAAAGCTGGAAATGAACAGTGTTTCAATAAAGTACTTAATTAAAGACTGATTTTGGATATCAACTCATCATTGTTTTTTGCTTGTGCTCATATCAAATACTAATAACAAAGTAGGCCTCAGTTAGATTTCTACTGAACACATAATGACAGCTAAATTGTATTTACAGTTCAGAATACTTCTGAATACTTACCCACTGTAAATACAATTTTATATATATATATATGTGTGTGTGTGTTCAGTAAAAATGTAACTGACCCCCTATCACAGCAGACCCCCTTACATTTTTCACTGTTATATTGCAGCCATTTGCTAAATTAATGTAAGTAGATTTTTTTTTCTCATTAATGTACACACAGTGCACTGTTTTTGTTGCTAAAAACACCTGAAGGACTCCAAGATGGTGAGAAATAAGATTCTCTGGTCTGATGAGGCCAAGATAGAAACCTGCAAAATATTACAAATGATTGTATTTCAATATCTATATTTTCCTCCCTCTCGATATATAACTCTTTTTTTGTTGTTACAAGTGTATGTATTTGAGCATGGCTTAATGTCAGTGTTAATTTTGTCAAACACATTTTTATCCATATTTCATCTACTTCTCTGTCTCTCTGACCTTTAACTCAGAGGACAAAAGAAGTATTGAGGATGTTCCTCTCAGATTTTGAAACAAAACCTACCAACATGTAATACTATAAAATACTGCGGCTAACAGATCTAGGAGATGTAGAGTTCAGTTCATGTTTGTTGCCTGGGGTTTCCATGACAGCCATCCTCCTTCAATTCATCTTGAGTCAAAAGAAAGTAGTCTTTTCTCTTAATCCTTTCTTATGTCATCCTTTTGCCAGATTCAGATCAAAATCATATGTGGATGTGATTACCTTGACCTAGTGGAGACTGGAGACTAGGCCCGGACTTTCTGCCGTGTAGCCCAGAGCTGCTGTGTTACTCAAGGCTGTTGACTCTTTCCCTTCTTGGTTCCAAAAAAATCTTGACACCGTTGAATGAGGCCTTGTTAAAGCTAATGTTTAATTTTATTCATACTTAACCTATTTATGTAACCTTTCTCCAACCAAGCTGTCCCCTGAGATGAAAGATCATTTTTGAAGCAAAGACCTGGCAGCACTTGGCAATCCTAATCTGGCAACGAAGGCAATAACATATTACATAAGGAGCCACCATTACTGTTGTGGGCTGGTGTAATTGATGTAATTGATGTTTTTGACCTGATGTGACTTGTATGTTCAAACAGTTTAACTAGCAAATACATTAGGCCTGTGTTTCAGGACAATTTAATATTCAGAAATGAACTTGCTAATTTGAGTCTCCACAGATGGCAAATAATTCAGTGTTATAGAGATTACCAAATGGCATATATCTAATGTGTCGGCTGCCATACAACACCAGAGGCCTGTAGCTTTAAATTTAACACATGTGGCTCTTTTATTCAATTAAATTGAGCCACTTTCAGTAACCAATACAACAACATAGCCATCACAGAACAACAACAAAAAACTGAGAAAGTGAAAGTAGTTCTCCCCCGAACCCCCCAAGTGTAACATATAGGTAGGCCTGGAAATGAGATTTAACTTTGACTTATATCTGCTTTCCATCTGTCTTGTACACCCAGATATGTACAAAAACATTTAAACCCAAACCCTTGATCTTGGGATTTAAATCTAAAATTCACTGGAGAAAATTTCTCTCACTTACCTGTAGTCAGATATGCTCCTATTGTAGATCTAAAATGATTAGAAGTAGATGAGTCTGAAAGAAAATACAGATCCAGCGGTGCTTGGTTCAGAAAGAGCGACGTCTGGCCAATTTTTTTCCCTATTACTCTCTTTTCTGTCTAAAATAACTGCAGTGTCTGTCTTTGTACTGTTTCTCACCACTCTCGTACAGTTATTTCACCACACATGAACACAGTGACGTGAACACACATCATTTTTCAAAAGATATTTCCTAGGATGTTTTTATGAAACCAGAACACGTTGTGATTCCTATCATCAGTATCTGTGTACTATATCCAGCCATCGGGTACATCCAGTTGGATTTGTCCATTAGGTTGTCATGGCAACGTTTTAATTAGATATGATGAATTAAGTCAGTCAGATGGATGACCTGTCTTGGCTTTGATGGCAGAACATTTTGATTCAGAGTGCCTTTTGGGAAATGAATAGGTGTACTGTAGACTCTGATAAAAAATACCATGAATAGCAGTTATTGATTTACATTATTAATATTCTGTGTGGGAATGTCTTGCAGAAGGCTGTCACACATGCAAAGCAGCAACATGATCTGATGTTAGTGTAACCTTAAATCTTTGCAGATTTAAGATTTTAATAGATCAATATTTATCGGTATTTCATCAATTATAAGTAAATATTAAGTATTTGTGCATGCTCATTTCCCCCATTTTACATATAAATCACCTTTGCCATCATCTAATGCTCACTTGAAGTTAATCTTAAAAAAATTATTTAATAACACTGTTAAATGTAATCTTGAGCAACTGAATATCCATTTTTCATACTGTACAGTGTGTACTACTAAATTGTAGTTTTGAATTGTATTGTTGTATTTTTAATTTATTTAGAGAAAATTGTACATCACTTTATTTCGAAAATTGGCCATTTTATGAAAATAAGTATTTGCTTATTGGTATAAGAATTTCAATATCAGCGCATTCCTTATAAACATATATATATATTTATTTATTCATTTATTCATTTAATTTCATACTTAAATGCTACTGTACATCTCTGAGCTGCCACTGTGAATCTTACATATATTTGAATATACGATACATACATACATACATACACACATACACACACACACACACACACACACACATATATATATATATATATATATATATATATATATGTGTGTGTGTGTGTGTGTTTATATACATAAACATATATTATGCGTGTCTCTGTCTGTGTGTACTATAAGTAAATGTAACTGGGAATTTTGAACAAAGGGGACATTCAGATGGTGCCATGAAGACATTGCTGCCGGGGATGTTAAGCCACCGGGGCTGGAAAAAGTTTGAGATCCAGAACACAAAAGCAGGGGTGTGGGATCTTGCGGTGTGTGTGCTACACGCTGATAAAAAGGGAGAGAAAAACCCATACAGTTCCCAATGTTTCTCAGAAGCAGAGGTTTTGTTTTGTCCTGCAAGTCTGACATTGTCGAGAGATTTACTGTGACACGCTTATTCAGAATCAGCTCCTTTATTTTTTAAATAGTGGAAATGAATGTGGAAACTGTAGTGTTTCTCACACCTGAGACCTTTCACTAATCAGGACAGCACCATACTAAAAAATTGGAGTACTTGTTCTTACACTGAATATTGATAAATAATTAACAGTAAAATTGCTAGCTTCCACCAGACCACCTTCCATATTCAACTTAGGAAGAAAGTGTAATGCCTCTCACAGTTTAAAATGCTTACACCACGTCCTACATCATATGTTGCGTCAGTTACACTTTTTCCGTATGTTGAATATGGAAGGGGGTCTGGCAGGAGCTAGATATTTTGCTTTATAACATGTTAAATATGGATATTTTCATTTTAAAGTAAATTATTATTATTATACATTCTAATATTAAATTATCTCTCTTGTGGCAAATCCCCACATTTTTTCCCACAAAAGTACCAAAAGCATCATTGGTACTTTTCGCAACCAGAATTGTAATCATTAAATTCCTTACAATTCACATTCATGTTTTATCAGTGTTGTTCGATTATAGGTTGTATGAAGTGTAGTGTGTGAGCAAATGGTGAGAGACAAAGTACCCGAGTCAGTCTGAACAGCATCTAGAGCAGATGTCTGGTGTGTACACCCATATAACCGCATATTTCTCTTCACTAGCCAGGTGTCGCTGAACCCTTAGGCTATGTAGCAGTGGGGTATTCAGAAGAAGGGGCCCAACGCCTGAACAGACATCCCACACTGATCCCCCTCTGGTAGACTACAGGGGCCAACGGAAGTACCGCCCTCTGTGTCTCCACACTGTACACCCCCCTCCAGACCCCCAAACTATGTCCACATTGGATACTAGGTTCCCTCAGGGCGCGAGGGGCAATTAAGCTCAGTACAGACGCCTTTTCTTGGGCTAAAAAACACCCTGGTACCCACAAAAACTGGCTCCCGCAGTGTATGGTATTTATTTGACTCCTCACACACGTACACATATGCAGACACATTCTTGACTAAGTAGATTCTCATACCTTAGCCCACATTCAGTCCTACCTCTCACACCTGGAACCAATGTGTGAACGACCAAATAATGGAAGGTATGAACAAATTAATGAACAAGCAAGTGTACAGAGATATAATGAGTCACTTTATTCAGCTTTATTAATACACATGTGCTCTCACACATTATTAGACCTTCATCTGAACAGTTAAAATAAATATCAAAGATGAATTCCCATTAACCTTCACTTTTCCAAATGTTGGAAAAGAATTGAGATCAGTTAGTATATTTCTAGTGTGTGTACATTTGTTTGTTGATTGTCTACATAAAGACAAGATTTTTTGTGGTGTTTTTTGTGTGCAGGAATTAGACGTCTCTTTTATTGACCTCTTTTATGTGTGAGTATAAAAATTCTTGTGTGGTAAGAACATAATGTTGTTTTAATGTTGGGTGACTACAAAGAATGCCACCCTCTTAAACATCTACTCTGTAGCTTTGACCGAGCTCATCTTGTAAACAAATAAGCCAGAGGCTCACTCCAGAGGACATTTAACGAGTCTCACACCCGACCACGTGTGGATGTTATTTCTGTCATTGCAGTAATGTTTCATATACTTACATCTGCGCTTCTGTCTTGCATCTGTCTAGAATGTTTGCACTAGTTCTCATTGGCAGTTGGTTGATTCTCTATATCCTCCAGAATGATAGTTCTGTGCTTGGCTTAAAGGCTTAACTGTTTGTATGCAAAAACATTATGTAGTTTTGTTTCATACGTTATGGTGAAGGGAGAGGTATTGAACCTGATTTTGTCAGGACTTTTTTATGTATAAATTAATGTTTTGGAAGATCATGTTCATGGAATCCTGTCAGTCACAAAGCATATATACACCGTGAGAAAAAAAGGTACATTTCTGTCACTGGGGTGGTACCCTAAGGTACAAACCTGAAAAGGTACTAAAATGTACCTTTAAGGTACTACTATGTTCCTTTAAGGTACTAATTCGCACTCTTAAATAACTGAAATGTACTTTTTAAGGTACTAATATATACCATTTAGGAGGTGAGTAAGGTACAAAGATGTACCTTTTCACTTTTGTACCTAAGGGTACCGCCCCAGTGACAGAACTGTACCTTTTTTTCTAAGAGTGTATATATAATGCATGCATTGCATATCTTGTAAGCAGCACAGCGTTTGTTCACCTAAAAAGATTTATTCATCCTCATGTCGTTCCAAACCCGTAAGACTTTAGTTCATTTTCGAAACATGGTTGCTTCATATGATAAAAATATTTGGACTTGGCTTCTATTCGCATATAAACATTCAACATTAGTTGTGGTAAACAGAAGCTCAGGTATGTTTGCATTATGTGCTAGAACCAATGAGGTTCATTCCATTTGTTTCGCAGCACGTTTGAGCTTCCGTAAGAAATAAAAATAAATGTAACAATATATATATATATATATATATATATATATATATATATATATATATATATATATATATATATATATATATATATATATATATATATATATATATGGGGGGGAGATTAAATAATTGATTAAAGATTTCTATGTAAATATTGTCTGTCCAAAAATGTAATGTAATCTGTTGCTGTATTCCTAGAGCTGTTGAATTTTAGTGCTGTTCTTTTGTGTGTTATATATTACTTAGCTAGCTTGTCCAGTGGCCACCCCATAAACTTTACAGCTTCGATGTAATCAAACTGAATGTTTTAATTGACTTTCATTAGCCTTTACAAGGCGCCACACTTTTTTTCAACACACATGGACCTCTAAAACAGTACAAATTCACACAGTAAAGGATAATAAATAAGGATATAAACATAAACCTCAATTTTACCACTGAATGTATTTGTTCAAGTATGATAAATGACTGTGACTGCCATTAAACCAAGCCTGTAAATAGTTTTGAAAGCAGAAAAGCTATTGTTTAGATTTGTAGTGCTAGTTTTGTACAGCATATAAAGACAGTTATTTAAATGTTTGTACCTAGTTACTCTTAATTAAATTAAAGTTGCATATTCACTGTTCTCAAAGGACACCTTGCAGTTCCTGCAATTCACCTTTGTTCCTCCTCAATACCATGAGATGGCGCTAATGCAGTCTTTTGTGCTTCTGTCATGCCCATTGTTTTCATAAATATAGATGTAATTCCTCAGTCTGGGACATTGCTTACTATGCCTTTTTTCTCTTACATAATTATCATCTTGTTCATCACGCTGAAGAGAAAGAGTTAGATTGTGCAGTGATTTATCTTGAGCCATGTATGGTTTACATATAACTGATAATGCATTGATCCATGGAAATAAAATAAGATAAACGTCATTAATTCATCACACTGAATAATTTATTTGGGCAAAACGTGAATGCATGGTTCAAAAGACAAAGTTGATTGAGGAAGAAATGAGTGAAAGAAACAGGGTCAGGGGTCACTGTGTCTCCTGTGCACATCTCTCTCTTTCATTCACAGGGTTTAAGTGGTTGTATTATCCTCTAAGCTCTTGCTACCGTGTTCTTCTTTTCTCTCCCATTGCCCTTTAAAGAGTAACTAGAGCCAGCGAGAGGACAGCGGGCATGTGGAGACAAACACTCTGGCCCAAAAAGTGAAAGAGAGAGAAAGACACTGAATGGAAGGGGAGGCCAACAGCAAATGGGGCTGTTTTAGAAAGTGGGGTAGTTAGCAGATAAAAACTGTCTCCAGACTGTAAAAAGATCCTTCCTCTTCTTCTTCTCTCCCCCTTCTTTTGCCCTCCCTCTTTTTCTACAAAAGAAGCACCGGTTTATCTTTGTGCCCTTAATTGGGCTCGGAGACAGAGAGCTACTCAAGGCCGCTGAGACCCCAGACGCCTTTCTACTGTTCATTCATCTCTCCTGTCTTTCTTTCTGTCTATCTCTCTGACCCTCATGCTTTTGAGCCTTCACTTTCTTTTCTCTCCCTCTCCCCTGACTCCACGCCCTGTATCTCTCTCCTGCCTTCTATCTCTCCCTCAATTTTCCTTTGTACGGCACTATCGGATTCTCTGTGGTGGCATACCTTTTACTTTTCCCTCACGTTAGAGAAAGACAAACACACATGCGTACACGTATCAGAAGGACAAGAGATGGAGATGGTGTGTGTGCGTGATACACTTTGCTGAACATGGGAAACTGAGGTGCGACTCTGTAGGTTCACTGAAAGGTTGATGCATTCAAAACCGACCACACAAAGAGAGAACGAAGAGAAGTGATACCAAAAGGCATCACTGTGAAAAACTCTGTAACCCCTTCATTTCACTGTATGGGAATTGTTCACTAACTTTCAGGGGTTTTGCTTTCAGGAATTTATTTGTAATTTTTGTACTTTAGTCTGATGAGGTTTAATACACACAATTTGAATTGTCTTTGGTTGCCCTTGCATTGTTACATACCCATCAACTCTCTTTTAAAAATGAAAGTGGTCTTATTATTCCTTTATTGGATAGCACTGATCTGAAGGGAACGCATGGGCAGAGAAAGGGGAACGGGTTCGGCAAAGACCTTGAACCACCATCGTCGTCTTATAAATATAAAGATTTTTGTCATTTTTGAAAGAAATTAATACCCTTACAGGTTACACTTTATTTCGATAGTCCACTTTAAACATTCTACTAACTATAAGTAACTTTCCAACTACATGTCAACTAAATCTTATTAGAGTATTAGTAGACTGTCAGTAGACTGGTAGGTTATGGTTAGGTGTTAGAGTTCGAGTTAGTAGAATAAGTAAAAATTGTAGTTGCAAAGTTACTTTAGTTAGTAGAATGTCTAAAGGGGACTATTAAAATAAAGTGTTACCTATTTACACATTTTATATTACAAAGATTTCTATTTCAAACAAATGCAGTTCTTTAAACTTTCTATTCATCAAAGATATGGTTTCCACAAAAATATTAAGCAGCACATCAAACAGAAAAAATTCTGTCGATGACGTTATTGGAACGCATGCTTGTGAGAGGCTATAAATTGATGTGAAACAGGTGCGCCTTCAGGTTATCACTTAGTCTAATGGATCCTGCACACTGTGCGATTTTTCAAAATCCTTTGCTAATGTTGCTTGTCAGACTGTACGAACATGATCCCCAATGTAAGCCATGTCACACTGTAAGATCTCAGTTATTAAGATGTCATTAATGTCAAACTTTACGATAATTGAGGCGTGCTAAAAACGGATGCATGCAAGAAATCTTGTCTGGAGTTTTATATCATCAATGAACTTAGTACACCTGATTCCTCTCATCATGCTGATCACATTCAGCATCTTACATTAAAACTCCCCAGTTTACAGTAGGGCGTTTCTAGTTCTCGTTTGTCTTGAAAAACCAAGATATTTGCCGGTTGTCGTAGGAGAAGTCATGCTGTAGGAGTGTGCGCCACTCTTCTGACTAGGGATGTCAATTTTCACAAATTTCCATGATCGATCGTCGTTTAAATTAACGATCAATTAATCGATTAATCGTTAACCATAATACTGAAATATGCGTCTACAGCATGACAGTAAGCCTATGTGCAATGCTGCTCAAAACGCCATGTTCTTCACCAAATGAATGAGAAGGATTTTTTTTATCTAAACAAAGGGCTATGGGATTGTAAAATTAGTCGATGTTATTTATAATTTAATTTAATTACTTATTTAATAACCGAATATAACATGTAATACAACACGAACGCCGCCTCAGATCTGTTATTCAGAATTTGTGGACGCACTTGCAAGAGCAACGTGCTGAAACGTCACCTAAACCCAGTTAATTCAAAACGATTTATTAAAATATTGTTTTCATTAATGTTATGTAATGTGACAGTCCCAATCAAAGTTATTATTAGTCGTGCGTTGCTGTTTGAACAGCGCGAGCTGAAGCCGATGCGCTGAATCAACACTGGTAAGTTACATTGAAACTTTGCTAGCACGTTATTTAACTCAACAAAAAGCTTCCTATATGAGATTAATCAGATTTATATAAAGTTAACAAAATGTTACTAATTATATATCTTCACAAAATGATGCGAATGGACAAGTGAACTTGAATTGAGTTGCTGATATTCATATGCAGAATGGGAGACGCGCTCTAGGAACAACGCTCTGAACACGGCACCTAAACCCGATGACTTTACAACCATTTATTAAAATAGTGTTCTCATTTGTTATATAATATGACTGTCCCAATCATCGTTATTATGCATTGCTCTGTATGCGCTAAAGCCGAAGCACTGAATGAAAACCAGCCATCACTGACTGAAGCCATTTGTTAGTGCGTTTTATTTCGCTGAAAGAAACGCATCCTATATGATTGATCACATATATAACGTTACAAAATAAATGTAATATTACAAATTACTTCAGCACAATCTGATGCGAATGCACAAGTGAACTTGAACTAAGTTACTTGCGCGAGTCAGAATGCGTGACTCATGTTGTGCATGCGCTCTTCCTGGATCAACGTAATGAAACACACGGCAAATAAACCCAAATACTTAACAATCACAATGTTTTATTACAATAGTGTTCTCATTAATGTTGTGTAATATGACAGTCCCAATCAGTCATTATTAGTGCTGTTGGAGCTGCACGCTGAAGCTGATCACCGCCACGCTTTTACTACCGCTCACCTCTAACGTAATTATTAACCAAATGCATCCTTATGAGATAAATCAGCTAAAGATAGGCCTGAACAAAATAAACACAATATTACAACTTACATTTGCACAAAACAAAAGGCTGCGAATGCACATGCAAGCTTGCAGTCATGATGAAGGTGTAACTCCAGCTGTAAAATTTTTCCTCCCGTTTCCTCACGCACGCGCATGACCCTGCTTAATCGATGATCGATAAGTCTTATTAATCGACCCTGATTAATCGTTGACATCCCTACTTCTGACAGTGCCAGAATTTCATCTGAGGTCAAATTTAATCGCAGTGGTCATTAATTGGCTGCCGGTGAACATGTCAAACTAAAGATCAAAGATGTCAGATTTTAGCTTAGGATCAGAGGAATCTTTTAGGATTTGCAAAACTTGTCTCAGACGGCCAAATTGTGGGCAAAATCGCAGTGTGCACCCGGCATTAATTGATGTCATGACACAGCATTGAGGCTCAGCATGTCGTTGCAGCTTTTTCAGGAAACAAGGTCAAGCATGCTCTTACACAATTGTAATGAGAAAACCAACGCCGCTGCACTGGGAAGTGTCTGGTGCCCTCAAGGTTGTGTAGTGTGTGCTCACAAACACTGGATTAGTCTCAGATATGAACTTGGAATGTCGACTTGGTCCCCCAACAGACTCAAAGACATGGGAGCCTGCAGTAGCATGAACATCTAAACTATAAAAACTGGTGAATGTGTGCAGAGAGGACCAGCCTGCCGCATCACATACCTTGCTGCAAGGGGGCACCTCTTGTCAAAGCCCTGGAGGATTCAACCTCCCTGGTGGAATAAGCCCTAACTCCTAGAGGTGAAGCTTGACTGTACGTCTCATAGGCTAGATCAATTTCATCACTCACCCAGTGTGACATTGCTTGTTTGTTTGCAGCTTCCCTCTGGTTGTAACTCCCCTAGCAAGTTAAAAGTTACTCTGACTTGCGTCACTGGCTAGTGCAGTGGATTGGAGAGCATGAACTGGACTCAGTAGGTGGAGTTTTTCGTGCTCTGGCGCAGAGGATAGAAGGCTTCAAGAACGAAAGGATGCACAGTCGAGAATTGAACATTAGGAAGATAGTCAGGGTTGGGGTGAAAAATAGTTTTGATCAGTCCAGGGGCAAAGTGTCCTGCATATCTCCAGTTCACTTTAACGAAGTAATAGAGAAAAACATCTTTATAGTCAGAAGCTTGACAGGCACTGACTCTAGTGGTTTAAATGGTCTCGACTAGCCCCTCAAGGGCTATGGCTAAGTCCCGTGAAGGGACCTTCAACCTAACAGGAGGCCTCAGCCACCTCCATGGATGAAGCAGGCTGTCAGAGGGTGCTTCCCCAGCGGAGCCCCATCAATCTGGGCATGGCAAGGTGATATGACAGCCACAAATACCCTGAGAGTAGCAGGACAGTTGCCTGCTAATAACTTTTCCTGCAGAATTTCTAGCACTCAAACAATATGCCATTGAACTCAGTCTACACACCCCATTTAAGGGCATAGATTCTTCTTGTGGAGGGAGCCCTGGCACTTCTGGAAGCCCAGCATCTCTTGGTTGTTCCCCTTCAGGGGCCAAACATGAAGGTTCCAAATCTCAAGCCAGGGATGAAATATTGTCCCCTGCACCTGAGACAGAATGTCCTTGCTGTTTGATAACTCCAGGGTGAGTCATTGGTGGGATACTATCTCATACCCCTTTTCCACCAAGGCAGTGCTGGTGCTAAATCGGAGCCAGAGCCTAGTTTCAAATCGGTTCTTTGTGTTTCCACAGCCAAAGCACCAGCTCTGAGCCAGGAAAAGTGGTTCTTAAGTAACACCAAAACATTGCTGGGCTAGAAGTAAGAACCGCTTGCGTCACCGGCTGGGGGCGGCGTTACCGTGATCAACAAGATGAACACAAACCTGTGACCGCCATTTTTTCAATAGCAGCTAATCAAGCTAACAGCTGCTGGATTGTAATCTCCGTCTATACAAATCATGGAGAGCTGCACAAATGCGTTGGATTTGCGGCGTTTTAATGCTGATGTAGGATCATTAAGCCATGAGCCACTGAGGGAAGGCTTGTTCGAGATGCATCGGCGCGCGCTGTGCAGACTGATTGCGTATGACATCAAAGTACAGCGAGCGCCAACGACTCCTTATGCTTTTGAATCGCTCGCGCAGTATTTGGATCATATGTGGGTTGGTCTGCGCAGCGTCAATGCATTAGATAGAACACGCCTGGAAATTGTGTGTGTGTGTGTGTGTGTGTGTTTCCCGCTGCCTCGCTAGCAGTAGAGTCCTGCAACGGGTCGGGTACCCGCGGGCATAAAAGTGGCTTAAACAGGTGGATTGTGACATAAATTATAAAATACACGGGCGGGGTGCGGGCGGATAATTAATTCCGTGCGAGCGGGTAGAAGCGCGGATGAAAAATATGTGCAATACTTTTCTGTGCTGTGGCGAGGCGGAGGAGCGAGCGAGACCGGGGCGTGATGGCGAATGAGTGTCACCTGTGAGCCACACCGGTCTCAAATCCTCTCACGAGGGAGCTCGGCGGCTTATAAGGACGAGAGATCACCAGACCTGGATTTTACGTTGAGTTGTGTTTGTTTTATTATGTGTGTGCGTGGCAGATGTCCGTGAGGGGCCGCGTTACTTTCGCTTTGTTTGGTTAAGTCTTTTAAATGTTCGCCGGTTCTCGAAAAACGATCAAAACGATCCGGTCGTCCTTTTTCCCCCCTAAACATACTGTATTACAATTTCTATGTCCAATTTACCATTACACATACACGCAACAACGATATGCCATATGATCCATCACGTCACCACCACTGTGACTTTTGTTGATGCCACTCGTAGCCCAGATGGAGCGAGCGTTGCAGGATTAGCAATGGATGAAGTAAAAGTAAAGTTGGTAAGTGAAGTATATAAAATTGTTGACAACGAGTCTATAAAGGCACTTTAGCCTGTTTCTTTAGCCCATTCATGATGCTGTTGATGTTGAGAGAAGTGCAATATAAAAAAAAAATAAAGCATTTTAATTGGAATGATTTTAGTGTGTGTGATTTATTGCGGGCACGGATCGGGTAACGTGCAAATATTAACGGGTCTGGGATGGACCCGTGCAGGACTCTGGTATGACGTAAGACTTGGCTCTGTTGTGGCTCTTAGCATGTGGAAAAGCAAACGGTTCTTAGAAGGCTCTCAAGTCGAACCAACTTAGAACTGACACTAGCACTGGCTCCGAACTAGCACCCGGTTCATTCTGGTGGAAAAGGGGTATCAGAGAACCAAACTCTGGTGTGCAAACAAGTTGCTTGGCCAGGAACCCTGTGAGTAGAGCGATCGATTGAAACAGATATAAAATGCAGTCTGGGTCGCGTATGGACAGTAAGCCTGCTCCCACATTCCAATGCCCAGGAATGTAAATCACCCTGAGGGACAGGAACTTGTCCTTAGCTAAGTCCAAAGCAGAACCTGCTGTGCTAGCCTGTTCATGGTGACTGGGTTGTTCTCTGGGCAGTAGAGAGAGAGAGAGAGAGAACACTTGTCTTGGTGTTGAGTCTCAACCCAGAGATATGAGTGAGGATGACATCCTGATGCTAAAGTGCACGCTCTTGAGAAGGTGCCAAAATCAGTCTATATAATATAAAAAAATGGATACCCTAGAGTCGTGTAGGGCTGTGTATTGCCAAGAATCTGGCGATACAATACGTATCACGATACAGGGGTTACGATACGATATATTGCATTATATATTGCGATATTGTAAGAGAGGCAATATATTGCAATATATTGCGATATTGTAAGAGAGGCAATATATTGTGATATTTCTTTTTGTGTGTTTTTGTTTTTTATAATTTAAAAGAATAAAGAACACAACCATAAGCCTAAAACACGAGACAAAGTATTTCATTTAATTAATACAGTATCATTTATAACACTAATCATATGCAATGTGCAATCTAAATTAAGGGAAATGTAAAGTGACTGCAGGATTCTTTGTGTAAATGTTTTAAAGGTTCACAGTATAGCAGTGGCTATTTAACAACAGAAAGTGCAGTCCATTTCATGACTGAATGACTGTTTGTTTTATATTTAACACAGTAGCCCCGATCACACAGAACGTGTTTTTGTAGCGAGAAGCCTTTTTTGAATGGATTTCGGTTGGCAGAGAGCGTTATGCGCGCTGCTTATGCGCCCTGGGCGCCTCGCGTTTTTGAAGGAGCGCTCCGAGCGCATGAAGTGGAAAAAAAGTCAACTCTGAGCGGAAAAGCATGCAACATCATCGCGCTTATGTTCTGTTGTCCAATCGAATGAATGAAGCGGCAAGCCTTCCGTTGTGTTGACCGTTACATTGATTTGACTGACAGTACAGGTGATTCGTGGGTTGCCTAGAAACATTAAAGTGCACTGCTCATTTTTGAATGAGAAAATAACAACATCCACATCGCTATTATCTTTCGTTCTCCTGCCACTGCTGTCAGTTTTGGAGTGTGTTTATTTTGTTACTGAGAGGAAAACGTGCAGTACATTCTATCGAAACACTTCTCAGCAGCGCGGGTGACATCAGGATGTTAAGCGAGCTCTCTGTTTCAATGTGTTTCCCGAGTATTAGATTATAACTTGGCCTATTTTGCAAACAAAATGATTCTTGTTGATTTCCTTAGTGGCTTCTTTATAGCTGAAGCCAACATGAGTCCACACTTCAGCTCTGTATACTGCAAGAGCGGAATAATTCTATTGTCTTGAGAGCTGGGTTTGCTAATGTAAACACTAGCACTTTCACCTTGCGCTTCTCCGGGTCCGCGTCAGTTATACGTTCTGAGATAACACTGCCATCTAGCGGTTGGGTGTTATACAGGCTGTGGTTTAAACCGAACACAAAGCCACGAATCTTGGATGTAAATAAATAAATATATAAATATCGATACAGCGTTTTTGAGAATCGATACAATATCGCCAAACATAATATCGCGATATTCACGTGTATCGATATTTTCTTACACCCCTAGAGTCGTGTATGTGCTTACTGTGTTGTGGCAGAATTTCTATATGATTTGTGCTCTTGAGACAAATCTTGTGACAAACCAATCATTGTGTTGGCTCTGAGATGCAATCATTTTGATAGTTAGCATCTTGTAGGTTTTGAGCGAACAGTTCAGACAGCAAGATCTAAAATCGGATCTAAATTCCTTAAAATCAAATGCAGCCAAAGATCAAACAGACAAGTGTAAACAGTCTGGATGAAAGGCTGAATATAGTACATTAATACAGGCATCTAACTTCTCAAAATCAGATGAGTATTTATCATTTAATCCCTCAAAATTACAGGCAAAAAATCATAAAATTAAAGAGAAAAAGGAATAAATCTGCTCAGTTCCCTCCGCATTATTGATTTATCCTCATAGATGGGCCGTGAGGCAAAAAAAAAAAAAAAAAAGCTCTAATCTCCTGCCTAACAATTCTAAACTCCTGCCTAACAATTCTGAACTCCTGAAACAGGGATGGAACAGAGAGGTAGCACACGGCGCACGCACAGTAGGGTCTCTGAAGACAAAGAAACCTGGAAGTGCATCTGTTTCACATCTATTTATCTGTTCCTTCACATCTATTCCAATAACATCATTGTAAGAGGTTATTTAAGCGAAGTTCTTGGCGTGTTTGCCACACATGCTTCACTACCGGTTAAACAAAGATGTTTCCCAATGTGTGAATATGCAGCATCGAGAGTAGCTTTTGAAAGGAAAACCACATATTAGAATGAATTCTGAAGGATCATGTAACACTGAAGACATGTATAATGTTCTGTATTTGTGTGTGATAAGTCTTTGTTGAGAGATAAGGCTTTGTTTCAAAGCCTATGAGGGCTTTTGTACATCTGCTAGATCCATCAGTACAGATTTTAGATAAGAATCAGAGAGAGCAGATCTGACAAATACAACAAATGGACAAATACAGTCTGGTGAACCTTGGTCTAGTGGTTAGCACACATACTACAGACACACTGAACCGAAATCATGTGGGAAATTCAAATTGGAATTCAGCCTGCATCATGTCCTGATCTTGAATAAAAAGGATTTTTGAGATGCCAGAAGCTAAAGCATGTCCATTGTCCTGTACATTAAATTAACGGTTTATGATATTTTTTTTCCGTTGAAAGATGGTAAATGTTGACATTTGAGGCTTCTATGTTTCCTTTTTATTTTCCCTTTCGTATGTTACATCCTTGTGAAGTCTTAATTATTATGTGTTGAATCACCTGACCCCATCTTTCGCTCATCATCTTTCTGCAGCTCAAGCCCCATCTCTAGTTTGCTTTCCACAGACCTGACTTTGAGTACGGTTTGGAGGTAATCCCAGACAAAAATAGTCTCTTTTTTTAAAAGGAGGACCAGAGACAAAAAGGAGATGAAGAGAGGAATGTCAAACCATCCTTTTTCCCTTCTCTCTTTCTTTGGGATGAGGCCAGAGGATGCGCTGGCTGAATAGCACGACTGTCCGATAAGGTTGCATGCGGGAAATCTGTTACCCCCTCAGGTACACATGATGGGCTGCACAGTTGGATAGAAACATGTTTGCGAACATGACTGAAAAGCGAGAAATCAAAAAAGAATGTTGAAAGCAAGTGATTGAAAGTCAGTAGACAATGACTTGTCTTCTATGTCAAGTGGAAACACTAATTTAAGTAAAAACAAAGGTCAGATAATAATCTCTTGTCGCTATATTTGAATGGAAAACGTCTTCATGAACTCACCCACGGCCTTGAAACTGGCTCTGAGCTTGACCTTTCGAATGGGCTGGGAACCGAACAGATCCTGTCCAGTAATCCAAGCATTCCTCATGGTTTTTCCTCTGCAATTTCAGCAGGAGAGATTCTGAAAAAAAGTCCCGTCACCTTTGGGAATCCTTGCTCCGGAGTGGAGCTTTTCAAAATAGCACTTTGGAGCCTGTTGTGGTTGACATGTCGCAACAACATGAAAATTAATGTTCTTTGTCCTTCATCCACCTATGGGAGCACTCGACAAGATGTTTTTATACTCATGTTTCTAATTTCTCCCTCTTGTAGATTAAATTCAAAAGTAAATCAAGGCAGTTGAACTCCGTTCTGTCTAGGCTGAAAGCTCATTACGAGTCTTTTTGGGAACTGTATGTTATCCCACCTGATTTCTTACACTGAGGCCACAGTTATTCTAGAAAGTGTAATTAGCTGTCCATCTGTAGCTCTGACCAGTTGCCAAAGCCTTGGGTCTACAGGGGATCTGCTGTTTCAAATGAACAATTAAACATCTGGATTCATCCTTTCATTCTGTCCATTTACCAAGGTCTAACTGCTGATTTAATTTGACAGGTATTGGCAAGTAAAATCAGTGTTCATTTTTACAGTATGACAAAAATACCCTTTTAGATTATTTTGTCATGTCATATTCATTCATTTGTCAATTTAGCTGTCTAAAATGGCATCTAATTTTAATCAACAAAAACAATTTAATTTGATATTTTTTTACAACAACATTCTTAAATATAAATATAACAGAATGTGTATTATTATAGTATTATAGCTTTTTTGTATTTTCAGTTTTCATAGTTTTAGCAATTTTATCATGTGCCTGTCAATTTTTTTTACTTAAATTTTAGTAATTTAACAACTTAAGTTGCATTTAGTTTCATATATTTATTTTGTTTCAGCTTTATTTTAATTAACTCAAACTATAGTTTTAGTTAAAAAAAAATAGGGTTTGTTTGGCAAAGTTAGCAGTTTACTTTAAACTATTATTTTAAATAATCAGTCTTTCTCGAACATTGTTGGACGGTGCTTCTTAGCTTGTGTTGTTATTTTAAGTATGTTTTAATGGCCATTTTTCTTCTATTCTTTCTTGCTGATAAAATAAGTTTTAAAAAAACACTTAGGACACACTTATGACACTTAAAACACAATTCATTATTTACCTCAGTTAGTTTGTTGATCAGAGTAAGAGAGTGAATTATGCCCTTGAGAAGTTCACCTGTTAAAGTAATGCAGTAACATTCAGTCAGTAACTGTATCAATGCGATTATTAATAAATATTATTTATTTTTTGTTTTCACTCAAAAATTTAACAAAAAGATATCAACTTCTATTCTCTTCTTTTTTTTTTTGACAAGTTCAATACCAACATATCACATCACTGAAAAAATCCTCTATAAACTTTTTATTCAGTTTCCATTGTGCAAAATTTCTCTCTTTCCTTTATTTTTTCAGTCTTTCCACTTTCTGGATGCCTTAATGACCCTTCAAAGCAGCATTTTTGTGTTTTAGAGTGAGTGGAGTGAAAAATGAGAGGAAAAAGAGACAGAAATGGATTGTGACGGAGGCAGCAAGGCTAATAGGATTGAGCCTGAACTCGGCGGGGTAGTGCTGCCCTCCTAACCGGACTCACTTCCTCTCTTCCCCTCTTCCCCACTGCGAGGTCAACCAGTCGTCCATCAGATCGCTGGCTAAACCTTTCACAATGATATAGTTGGATAAGTTTCTCGGACAGAAAGCGTAAAAGACAAATGATGAATGAAAGAATGATCACACCCTTGTGATGAGGAGAGTGAGGATCTCATGTGATGCTTGTGCCTGAATGGACTGGAGCCTAATTTGCAGGAAATTAAACAGGTTGCCCTGTTAAGTTCACTCTTTTATATGCACAGTGTGGCACAGCATGATGAAGAGGGGCCCATGCTGCTATACTAAGGCTAAAAAACAGGTACACATTAAAGGATAGGACTAAATAAGGCAGACAAAGAGAAATAACTTATTTTGACTGAGTAAGTGCTAATGACTTCTATAGAGAGTTTGCACTGCCATGCTCACTGTTTGGACCTTTTTTGTAGAAATTATGTCACTGAAAATTAATTAATTTATGCTATTTTATCACCTGTAACTTTACGGATCCCCTGAACTGCAGCCACAAGGTTTGTCCTTTTTTTCTTCTGTTTTAATGTTTCTTACTTGTCGCCAAAGAAGTACCATAGGTGTGGAAATTATCAAACAATGAGGAAAAATGTGGGAATGTGACAATATCGTACTTGCAATATAGTGTTTATGCAACATTAAATCAGTAATATTTAGGAATACTACTTATTGTTTAGTCAGCAAGTCAGCTTGAGAACCTTTCCATCTAAATTGGTTATATCTCTTAAGCTTAGTAATGAATGTTTTGTAGGATAATCATTGATTGTTTTTTTATTTTTGAGAAGGAACCTTTTTTTATCCACCAACAGAGCAGAAGCACAGTCAGAATAATGTTTTTCAGTTTTTTTTGTAAGGTTGCATAGTTGTACTTTTTTGTTCATTAAAAAAAAAAAAAATCTTTGCAAAAATGTCAGATCAAAAATAATTGGGAAACCCTATGAAGTGTCACTGCGGGCCACCTGTTGTAGACCCTACATTTAAAGAAAACCTGAAAAGAGCTGTGAATTAGATGTATAAATTTTTTGGGCTATTGACAACCAATAAGCATGTAACAATACTTGACGTGTGATTTTCAAAGAGCTACAGATCACAGAGAACATACGGTTCAGAAGAGATGAAGAGATGCTAGAGCTGCCTTTAATAGGAGTCTGGCCATCCCAGATCCATCTATTGATTTTCCAATCAGAGCTTTTGGGACTGTGCAAACAATTCCACTGGAGCTGTAGAGCAGATACGCAGACTTCACTCTTCAGAGCTCAGGGTTGAAACTGAGGCCAGTCTGTTATTATGGTTGAACTGCTACGCTCAACTTCAGTCGCAATACAATAGTGGGGCACAGCTCCAGCCGTGGAGGATCAGAGGAAAAGCCCTGCTATACTACATTTATGGCAGCATTCGTTAAAAAGTTTAAGGTTTCGAGAGGCGAATAAATGAGGCATGGAAAACATATAAATGGCACATTTTCCTGCCTCAGATAAAAGAGCTCAGACAAAACTATTTTATGAAGAAACCAGGGAGAAGAAAAAATGCACATTAAAAAAATCAGTTTCGCTGCTGTAGTGGTGCCGTATTGATTCAAGACAACACAAAAAGTTTTGAGTTTTTATATTTCAGCAACAACAAAAAATCCATCCTTTACTTACCCTCATGTCATTCCAAACCTGTATGGTGTTGTTTTGGACCCCATTGACTTTAATTATATGGAAAAACATTTCAAAAAGTTTGAACATTATTTAAAATATTTTGTTTCTTTGTGTTCCTCAGAACACAGAAAGTCACTATCCCTATAGCAAACTATATAGCGAATTAAAGTTCACTATAGCGAACTATCCCTTTATGCTACAATTAACACATTTAATTAAAATGTCCCACAGCGAAACACATTAAATTAAATTAAAGAAGTGTTACGGTCAAAACACTCGACCCAAACCCAACCACTTCTATTTTCTAGTTCAGGAGCCCCTCGTGCGGAGGATTCAGTCCCTCCGTGTTGATCCATCAACAGCCGGTGGGTGAAAAGAGCGGGGCATAATAAGCAGCTCTCTCCAAACGAGTCCCCGTAGGCAGCGAGCATATTTACTTAGCCACCGTTTTGAAAAAGGGATGAAATAACAAAAACGTAGAGAAGGAAAAGGCTGAGAGAGAGACTGAGTGAGTGAGTGGAAGGAAGGAGCATTTGAGTTGTTGAGATGGCATGCCAAGTAATTTTATGCGCCACCATTTCCTTGTGTTTTTGCAGAAAACAGTGTGAATGTTACCCACGGGTCAAGGTGTCAGTGGAGGGACAGAGAGGAATTTTGTATGGCAGCAGTAAAACTGATGTGAAGGAGAGGAGTAACGAGTCACATATTGTTTCGTGGACACCTGGATGAAATAGCATAAATCAGCAATGAACTAACTGTGCTCTTTATGAGTTACTATATGCTATTTCTTGTCAAGTACAAAAATACTCACATTTTGTCACATTTTGAATGACAAAAAAATGACAATCTTTGAAATCCTAATCTATCAAAATAGAAACAAATATTTTCTTCCACATTGTGACGAGTGAAACGGATTGTTGTAGGCTGGGGATTTGGTTCTATCTATCAGTTGTTAATTTCGATGGAGGCGTTCTGAATGTGAGCTTGCACTGCCTTGCATTCACTTGTAAGTAAGAGGCAGGGTTTAAGGTGACTAAATGATTGGTGAAGACTAGCATTCGTAACCAGAGAGAAGTCTATTGGATAAAAATGTGAGGTCAAAATATATATTTTTAAATGAAGCGTGCATGAATGCATCTTTCACAATAAGGTCAATAACTAAACTAGTAAATGTTCCTTTCACGCCATGTTTAATGCAGTTGATGGAGTTTATATAAACGGACTACAATAGAATCTAAATTAACTAGTTTTATTCAAGTCAGAAATTTTATTTACCATCACTGAACCAACCTATATACATAAATTTATAGGGATGTGTTAAATATAGATTTTCTTAATTTTAATCGATTCTCATTTTGAAGAAACTATATAGATTCTTAAATCCCAATAATCGATTTTTCAGTCTGTTTTCATTTTATGAATGAATAAACTTTCCAACGCCTCCCATCCAGTAAATCACAATAAGCTTTGTTACTACTGATATGAAACAAAGTCTTTGCTTTCAAATTATATCAGTTACAAATTACAATTACAATTCTCTCTTACAAAATTCAAATACCATTACCAAACACCATTTTGACACTCTTTAATGTTTAAGGGAAGTGGTAGCACGGAGCGTGCATAAACTGATCATCACCGCTTTTCTACTAGTTGTAGCACAAATGAAACGTGAATGAACATCAGAAGGTATATTGACAGAAACAGTACAACTGAAATCCATATCATCCACTCTCGGAGTTTCAACTGCCAAAGGACATCAATAAAACAGTTTGTAAACAATGCCATGCAATGTTACAAAATATACAATTCAAAACTTGTTAGAAAATTAGTCAAATGTATTCTAGAGAGGATGATTTTGCTATATGCAAGTTATATGTATCTAATAAGGTCATTAAAATGTTATTATTATAACGTTAACATAAACATTTCCATGCAATTGAAATGCAAGTATCCTAAAATCTGTACATTTTAACCTTTAATATTATAGTGATGTACCAGCTGGGGTTCCCTTTATAGTTTACAGCATTATTTAGAAGATATATTTTCCTTGTGTTAATTTCCAATGCATTGTACCTGATAGGCCCCAATTAATTGATATTAAATTAAACTGAATTGAAATCAAATGACAAGCTTGTAAATCGAAAACTAATCGAATTGTGAAGTGTGTGTCAATGCCTAGCCCTATTTATGTGGGGTTATTTATGGGTTAAATTAAATCATTATGTGGTATACCTTTTCTTACCTTATCATTGTAAGTTAACAATTGCTAGTTGCCAATTTTTACAGTGTATTCTTACAAGAACAACAAGAACAACAACAACAAAACAGTCTAATTAGCATTTAGGTATTTGTGCATAAAGTGTGGTCCTAGCAAACATTCTTTTTTTTATTGAAACACAATATCAACATATTCACATCATCTAAAATATAAACATTTATACGCATCAACAACTACAACAATTAACATTTTTATAAATCCTATGAATATTGCATTAATTTGGATCACAGTGTGAACAGCCCAGAAGCAATTTTTAATTCTGGTCCACCCTCATGTGAAAATAAATTGGATATATATGTTTTTTTGTTTGTTTTTTTCAATGAGGCCTTCGTATGAACAGTCAGTTCAGATTTTACGCGGTTTTGACACGATAATGAATTCTGATTCTTGATCTAAACCCGTTTACATATGAGCTTTAGAAATGTACACGTTTACAAATCCTTTGATGTTCATAGAACATTGAAGTACACAAATCAATAAATGGGTGAAACACATTAAAGTTCACTTATATTTCATACTGTTGAGCTTTGATGATAATTAAATTCAGCAATACAATATATATATATATATATATATATATATATATATATATATATATATATATATATATATATATATATATATATATATAAAATCAGTCCCATCTGGGTTTCATTTTTAAATAAATTTGGTCTTTAAAAAGTGTTGGACAAAGTTCCTACAATTAGTGATAAAAGAGTATTGCTTCGGGATAGTGTCTAAATATTAAACTAATTGTCACCTGTGACAGTACCCTTGCAACCGTTTCATCTGTTCTAACCAGGCGTCTTTGTAAAAGGGTTTGCGTTTTAGAGGCTGTTAATACATTGAAATTGCATGCTTACAAAGTAGCTTACACCTACATTCAGTTTTTTCTGGACAGCTACGATATCGCTGAGACAAACTTCTCCTGCTGCTTTCCTGTAAATGTGGCATTGGAATTGTCTGCAAGCCATACACATGCCCTTTTTACCTCTGGTTGAGTGCTATAGAGTAGACATGTTGCCTTTGAAAAGAAAAAGTTGGGTCTTGATCAAAGAAAACATGTTTCTTTTTTCTGTTGTACCAAACATAAATTTGATAGAAGTCACGGAGAGTGAAATATGTAATGCTGAGGGCAAGAAAGTTTCTTCCTACTTCTAAAAATTGAGCCCTGTTTACCCTGACACTTACGCTTATAATTGTGGCTTTTACATGGGGTAAATAGATGAAGTGATGTCAAACTGGTTTCATCAGTATTGGAAAATGAAAGTGATTGGAACAGGCACATCTCCTTGGAGAATTAAATTGCACCTCTTTGCATTCTTTCTTGCCTTATATAGTGTTTTAAGTTTGTGTGTTGCTCAGAAAAGAAGGTTCAAAATAATAGATTACAGAATGCCTTGATCCAAGTTGGTGGTAGTGTAACTCATGTCACATGAGACTTCGAAGTGCATTTCTTATTTTAATTCTCTCCTTGTAATTCTCTTTTATTTGGTATTCCTGAAAAACATTTTCACAGACTGCAGTTAATTCAGAATTCAGCAGCCATGATTGTTACCCACTCGCGTAGCCTATCTTTGATCATATTCTTTTTCAATTTCACTGGCTTCCTGTCCGTTACCATGTACATTACAAAATTGTACTCCTTACATAAAAAGCTCTAAATAATTTGGCATCTGATTTAGGGGTGGGCGATATCTCGATATTTAAAATATATAGAGATATTTTTTCAACTCGATATGGATTTGGACATATCGTATATATCAGAATCAGAATCAGAATCAGAAAGAGCTTTATTGCCAAGTGTGCTTTCACACACAAGGAATTTTTTTTGGTGCTGAAGCTTCCAGTGCACATAAACAATACAATACAACTGTATTGTAAACAATACAATACAACACGGTAATAAAAAAATTCTAAGAATAAAAATATGAAGAAAAATATGAACAGTATAAGGTCACGGTTACGTTTAGTCAGAAGACGTAGATTATGAGCATTTACAGTATTTGGGTGGAGAGAATAAATATAAATAATAAATAATATAAGTAATATAAGTAATCACCTGAGTTTAGGAGATATTGCACTAAAAAGTGGGAAATGGCCTGTGGGAAGAAACTGTTCCTATGCCTAGATGTTCTAGTGGCCAGTGATCGGAGTCGCCGTCCTGACGGTAACAGTTCAAACAAGAGGTGTCCGGGGTGAGTGGAGTCTGTGATGATTTTACCCGCTCTCTTCCTCACTCTGGAAGAGTACAGGTCCTGGAGGGTTGGCAGTTTGGCACCAATAATCCTCTCTGCAGTCCGGATGGTACGTTGCAGTCTCCTGATGTCTGATTTGGTAGCTGAACCAAACCAGACAGTGATGGAGGTGCATATAACCGACTCAATGACAGCTGAGTAGAACTGAATCAGCAGGTCCTGTGGCAGGTTATATGCCAGGTTATATACAATATCGATATATTGTTTATATTTAATTCTGATTCCGCCACTTTGCTTGTTTGCCTTCCCTGTGCTGTGCTCGCTCCCGCTCGCGCGCCTCCCACCTCTTGCTTTTGTTCCCCCTCCCCTCGCGTGTTGTCTCATTGAACACGGCTGCTTCCGGAGGATTAGTTATCATGTTGACAAGCGCGCGCGTTGTTCAGAACTCAGTTTAGAGACCATGTTTTCCTTCTAACACAACTGCTTGCTAAAATTCATAAAGAAATATTAATGTTCATCATAGTTCAAAGCGCAAGTTTCACCCACAGTCAGGTGATTGACACTATTGGTGCGAGACGCGGTCGCAATCATGCCAGTTTATGATTTGTGTCTAAGGGTGCGTTCACACTTGTCATGTTTGGTTCGATTAAAACGAACCCTGGTGCGGTTGCTCGGTTAGTACGGTTCATTTGAACATATGTGAACGCTGCCATCCGAACCCTGGTGCGCACCAAACAAGCGGACCGAGACCGCTAAAAAGATGGGTCTCGGTCCGCTTCCAAACGAACTCTGGTGCGGTTCGATTGATATATGAACGCAACACGGACCAAAGACATGTAAACGGACCAAAAACCGGACGTAATGTCACAAGATGCCACGCATAATGCAGCTGATTTGACGACGCGGAAAGATCGGTGTATCCAAAATGAGTAACTTTAACGTTAGAGGGCAAACGTGGAGCAACGAGGAAGTGCCTAATCAATATTTGGTCAGACGAGCATGTTTCGAAAATGCTAGAAAAAACACACAAAAAGCATACCTGGCTCTTCTCATCAAAGTTCCTGTGTTGCCCATTATTAGCAGGGACAGACGACAGAACGGCCGTCTCTGTTCTGCACAACGGAGGAAATCCTGCTGCTGTTTTGAATGTTTTGAACATTTTATGAGCTCTTCATGAGTTCTCAGCGGGTAAAAATAATGCCACATGTACACGCATAAAATGATCGCGTTTAATCCAGCACACAGCGTTGTTTTGAACATTTCATGAGCTCTTCATGAGTTCTCTGGTAAGAAATAATGCCAAATGTGTTACACGCATAAAATGATCGCGTTTAATCCAGCACACAGCGTTGTTTTGAACATTTCATGAGCTCTTCATGAGTTCTCTGGTAAGAAATAATGCCAAATGTGTTACACGCATAAAATGATCGCGTTTAATCCAGCACACAGCGTTGTTTTGAACATTTCATGAGCTCTTCATGAGTTCTCTGGTAAGAAATAATGCCAAATGTGTTACACGCATAAAATGATCGCGTTTAATCCAGCACACAGCGTTGTTTTGAACATTTCATGAGCTCTTCATGAGTTCTCTGGTAAGAAATAATGCCAAATGTGTTACACGCATAAAATGATCGCGTTTAATCCAGCACACAGCGTTGTTTTGAACATTTCATGAGCTCTTCATGAGTTCTCTGGTAAGAAATAATGCCAAATGTGTTACACGCATAAAATGATCGCGTTTAATCCAGCACACAGCGTTGTTTTGAATGTTTTGAACATTTCATGAGCTCTTCATGAGTTCTCTGGTAAAAAATAATACCATGTACACGCATAAAATGCCCGCGCGTGTAATCCGCACACAGCATTGTTTTGAATGTTCGGTAAACGAGCTCCTACGTCATATAAGCCGACCAATCAGGTTGTGAGCGTCTCCCTGTGCCTTTGGTTCGGTAACTTTAGGTTCACTGTTAAAAATGCCAGTGTGAACGCTAAGCGGACCAGGACTATTATGTTTGTTTTTGTTTTTTGGTCCGGACCAAACGAACCAAACGAACGGAACTACAAGTGTGAACGCACCCTAACTGATCGCATGGTTTTCCGTTAAAATGTCAAAATGATCGCATATCATTTGAAAACATTTATAAAGTATTGCAATATCATTACTATTATTATTTTGTCAGCTTTATCACGGGATTATGATGAATAGGTCTATGTTTTAACCAAGAGGGAAAAACGCGACATCCCGGGTGTCCTGAGACACGCGTTGCTCTTCTGTCAGTTGTACTGTATCATATTATCATATAGCCTACCTTCTGACATTCATATTTCGTTCTGTAACTGGAAAAGAAGTGAAGTTTTTTCCGCTTCCGAGCCTATGCTATCCGTGCCTAAATTGAGTGCGAGAACGGAACAGACCGGGCATAACACATCAACATATGAAATAAATAAAAAATATTTTAGGCTAGGCCTAATATTTAAACAAACCCAATTAAATAAGCTAGGTTTTCTTTAACCCATGGCTGACGAAGTCGGCGCATTCTGATGGACATTGACCTTTAGCCTATGGCAGCGGATATAACAGTACAAGACATTTTTAGCCAGATATGTGCAAGACATAATTATAAACTATAAACTGTCTCTGTCTGCTTTTATCTGTGTAGACTACACTCACAAAGTCCGTTGATTCAGAGAACAGATTATTTTGCATGCACTCACTCCAAACGCCATCTTCATTTCAATAACGTTATACGCGATCGTGTTGTTTACTGATGTTTACTTACATGATGATAGCCAACAGCATAGATATTTGAAGCAGTTTTACTCACCGCCTGCTTCTTAAGCACTACCGCGAACCTTTATCGTCACCGCTCCATCAAAAACACACTTCTTTGGTAACTGTTGATTTCCTGAAGTCCTGACAGCAGTCCCTAATGAAAAAAAAGTATACTAAGTATACTTGCGGCCAGACTCATTTTCAGTATACTTGAAGTGTGTTAATGGCTAGTTAACTTGAAGTGTGCTATTTTGACACAACTAGTTTTGTACTAAGTATATTTAAGTTGTAATTAAATTGTGTTAAAGCACAACTTTAAGTGTATTTAGTATACTTTTGTGTGCTAAATTGGAACAACTTTAGGTATACTTAGTACACTTTAAGTATAATGACTAATTACATGCTTTAGTGATATTAAATGTGCGTTATTTGTATTATAAGTATATTTTATTTGTATTATAAGTATACTTTATTCGTGTTATAGTACACTTTATTTGTATTATAAGTACACTTTGTGTTATAGCATACTTTATTTGTGTTTTAATAAATTACAAATTAATTACCAGTATATTCAGAACACACAAACAATATACTATGAATATAATATATATTTTATTTACCTTGACTCATTCAAATGACTAAAAATATACACTTTGTAGTCAATAACAATACAATGTGTTATTACTTAGCTATACATTGTACAATATAATTTGAATTACATAATGTCACACAATACAGTATTTTAATGTGCTACCTTACATTTTAATGAATTACTTACTGACTTACTTTCCCAATGTTGAATGCATTTGTTTTCAAGGACATTACAATAAATTAATCAAATCTAACACACATAACTAATGAAATGAAAAGACATTTCATTAAACAAGCCCATGATTTTTATAAATGGTTTCACATGGTTTCAGCAAAGCTAAACAAAATTAACTTACTATGTTTTTCATTAAATTAACACTGGAAGATGTTGGAAAACATATCATTGAACTAACTCCACTGACCATCTCTATACATATAAATTACACATTATATTCAATTTTCTGGTGAGCTGCTCATTACACTTGCGTCTGATGACTTCTTACACAGGGACAGTTGACAGCAAACACTCGTGAAGAACGCAATCTGTTAACAGAATATACGAGATAAGGTCAGGTGCATGTTCATTCAACTTTTTATTCACGTTTAGTGACACTACATAGGCCTATTACTTACCTCCAAACAGAAGGACTTTTTCCGGTGCTTTTCGGGATCACGTAACGTTTGGCCATTTTATTCCAAAACAGTTTATCGTCACCATCAAGGTCAGGCAGCGATGTGACGTAATTGAACTGGTCCGAAGAATGAGCAATGTACTTTCCGCTCTCAGTGTTTTATTAAATAATTAATGTAACGCAACATTGTACTTCACCTGCAAGGCTGCAAACATCCCGCGAGTGAGCGTCATAAGGACGAGTACCGTCAGCAGCTCTGTCTCTGATTGGCTGCAGGCATTGAGCAACACAATCTGATTGGTCACAGATCAATGAAGAGACATTTGAATTCCGATAAGAAACAACTATTTAACTCATATTTTCTTGCGTTGTATTTTAAGTGTGCTGTTGGATTCTTCTTTGCCAGTGTAAACTTATTAAACATATTTACACTTAAATCACAACTAAAGTAGGGCTTATAGCATACACTGCGTATATTTAAAAATGGGCTTTTAGTCCATAAAATAATTTATTTATATAATAATAATTTATTATCACTTATTTATTAATGCTTAAGCTTGAACAGTTATGCATGAATAAATTACCTTAAACAGTATTTATAACTTTTTATACAGCTTAATGATATTAATTATGTATTTTTAAAATATACTTTTAGTGCATTGTTAACAATGACAATTTTGAGCATAAGTTTAAAATATATAAAAAATATATTTTAAAGTAATGTTCAAATAAGTACACTTTACAAAAGTACACTGAACTTTCATTTAAAGTATATTTTTCTAAAATATATTTTTAGAAAATATACTAAAATACAATTATTTTAAAGTGTGTTAAAAGTTGTATTGTGAAATATGATGCTAATATATTTTTTATATATTTAGAAATGGTACATTTTTTGTAAGTATATTTCTAGTATACTATCGGAAAAGAGAATATATTTGAAATACAATAAAGTATACTTTTTTTCACTAGGGGTGACGGTGGAGATCCACTTTGAGACGCGACTGAAGCGATGTTGTGAAGCTTCCCGTCATTTCTGTGTTCAAATCGGTTCAAATGCAGCGCTGCCTTCCCGGAATGCTGTGCTGAAGCATTGAAGTAGCTTGACATCACCCATAGGAATAAAGCAAAGCGCGGTGCGACAGAAGTGTTGCACGGACGACTGGATCTGCACCTGAGAGCATTTGCTCTTGCCGTGCGCGCACCCGTTCCGGGAGAAGAGCCCGTACGGCCCATACAAGGACCTTCCGCTCTATCGACGTCAAGCGGACTCATTCTCGAAAAAAACTCTCAGAAACTTGTGAGAAACCGGAAGTATTTTTGACACAGAAATACTCGATCAAACGTCCAACATTAGTTTTTGAAACTTTGTCTATGTTTAGGATGGGAATCCAAGTCTTTAACAGTGTAAAAAGCTCAGTATGCATGAAACAGCATTTCACCCCCCCTTTAACTTCACTTACATTTTAGATGCAATATTGAGTGTTTTGTTCTATTTTAGAAGCGAAAATCGTTAATTTGCAGAACCGTAACGTGTCACAAAGCAACTGTACGATTCAGAATCGTTTGAATGAATCATTTGAATGAACAACTCAATTACTCACTCATTAAGATAGCCATCTGCTGCCACCTACTGGAGGTTTAGTTTCATGTTTAAATATTTCCAACATTTCTTTTTTGTTAGCCTGGATGCCAGCCGAACTTAGCCCCGCCCACAAATTTTTTAGGTCGGGAGGTTCAGTCTGGCCTTGCTCCATAGAGGAGTAATTATCCCCGAACAGAAACTGTTCGGACCAATGAAATCATCAGGGCGGGCTTTAGACGATGACGGACAGATGATCAACAGTAACGTAATCATGAACGTCATCAAAGGGGCTTGGATTATATTTTTTCGAATCCTAAACGGAGAGCTTGTTTGTATATGCATTCACCTTCACAATTTCTCTAAGAAATGATGATCATGTTGGGTTATTACTCTGTGTATCATTAAATTCTTTTATTTTTTTACAACACCGGCAAAGATCGTGTATTCCAGCCTGATTTCAGCTCGTTTTTACAACAAAACCCGCTAACTACTAGCCCTAAACAATAGCTTCTCGGGGGGTTTTCCGAGGGAAAAATGGCGTTTGGGGGGTAAAATGTGTGTTATTTTGACAAGGTTGCCTACTAAAATTCGCACTTATGGGTCTATATATCACAAAATAGTCGCTTCAACCCGCGGACATAGAAAAAAACGCGGACTTGGCAACACAGTGCAGTTGAGCTCTGTTGACATTTGACAATGCGTCGCTTCGTTGCTCTGATTGGTTGTAGGTCTGTCCAATTGAGGTCTTTCCTGGTTTGGTTGAAAAACACGCCCCATAATCACAGCCCAATGGAGCAGTTTCAGACTCATATTCTGACTAGAATTGAGTATGACCACGACAGGCTACTTTTTTGTCTATTAAAAACTACAAATCTCTAAACATTATTTAACGCAGTTGTTATTTTTCAGTGTAAATTATTTAATTTGATTGGTAACAGCCCTTCAGTGTCTTATTTTAATTTCATGTATTTATCAAATTTAACAATATAAAATTAAACCTGAAGCATAGCCTATATTTAATAAGATTAGGGGAAAATGCCCTTATATATATCACAAACATGCAGTTTTAAATTATGTGAAAGCTGACTGAACATTGGTAAGAATTAGGGCCGGGACTCGATTAAAAAAATGTATCTAATTAATTAGAGGCTTTATAATTAATTAATCAAAATTAATCACATTTTATTTGCATATAAATATTTGACCTGGAACAATGAGGAGTAATTTTTCACATGGATTTTTAGTATACCATTGAATAATGACTGAATACATAAGCTTAATCAACTAAATATTGTTTATTTATTTTAGTCCAGTGCAATGTCTGTCATTAAGTGTAGCAAAAGCATATTTGTGATATTTGAGGCTCGATGTGCTGCGGTGATACACAAATTCCTTGTTGTATAGCTTGCACACAACCATGCTCTTGTCGATGGTTCCATCCTTTCGTTTTTTTTAAAACAAAATTTCCCATCCACGGGGCCAAGCAAAGCAGTCTCATCAGCTTCTTTGTTCATGTTTACTATGGTTTGTTGTTGTCGTGACTCGTGAGGTGAGCGCTAGTTGGTGTTCCAGTATAATCGGTCCGTCGAAACTCATTTATTGAAAAACGTTCCGCTGTGCAAAAATAAGTGTGGTTAAAATTATGTTAGTTATTTTTTTGTCTGTGGGTCATGACCGAAAGGACAAGATCCCGGATACAGGCGGCTGAAATGAGCTTTCTCCGCAGGGTGGCTGGGCGCTCCCTTAGAGATAGGGTGAGAAGCTTGGTCACTCGGGAGGAGCTCAGAGTAGAGCCGTTGCTCCTTCACATCGAGAGGAGCCAGCTGAGGTGGCTCAGGCATCTATTTCGGATGCCTCCTGGACGCCTTCCCAGGGAGGTGTTCCGGGCACGTCCCACCGGGGACGAGGAGGCCCCGGGGAAGACCCAGGACACGCTGGAGGGATTATGTCTCCAGGCTGGCCTGGGAACGCCTCGGGGTACCCCCGGAGGAGCTGGAGGAAGTGGCCAGAGAGAAGGAAGTCTGGGCGTCTCTGCTTAGACTGTTGCCCCCGCGATGATATATCATCAATGAATGACGTGTTCGGTGACAGTAAGCTGCATTACACGCGGGACTGAAATGCTGGCTACAAAGAAATCTCTAGCTCTCGTTTTGGTCATAGTTTGTCTTGAAAAACTGAGATATTTGACTGTTGTCGTAGGAGTCACACTGCAGGATTCTGTGCCAAATCTTCTGACACTGCCAGAATTTCGTCTGAGGTCAAATTTGATCGCAGCACTCATTAATCGGCTGCCGGTGAACATGTCAAACTAACGACCAAAGACGTCAGATTTTAGCCTGGATCTGAGGAATCTTTTAGGATTTGCTAAATTTGTCTCAGACGGCCAAATCGTGGCCAAAATCGCACAGTGTGCACCCGGCTTAAGGCAGATTGTCTGCTCCAAATTTCAAGATGAGCTCTCTTGGTGGTAGGGCTTTCAGTTATGGAAGTTATGGAACTCTTTACACATTCGACAGTTCAGATAAAAAACACATCTGTTTAGATTAGCTTTTAATGATAATGATATGATTGATTGATGTCTAAGTTGTGTTTTATTTGCTTCCTATTTTATATCCTGTTTACTGTTTGTACGGTGTCCCTGCGTGTCCTGAAAGGCACCTTTACATAAAAGGTATTATATTTACCTTTACATTTTTTATTTATGTTTTAGTCACATTTATGTTTTAGTCTGCTAGAGTGCATTCAAGCTACCCATTTGATCACTTTGGAGTTGCTAGCACCATGCTGAACTGTTTGAGCTACAGGAATTTTGTTTATTTATCATTTTATTTGAGATTTGAATGGTGTAGGGTCTGTAACTCTTTACACATCCACATTTTAAAGGTGTCAGTTTCTTTCTGTTTGTTTCCACTTGGCCCCTCTGTGAACAGTATTTAAATGCCTGGGGTGTAGTAATGATCTCTTGGAGTGTTTGTGGGGACTGTTTTTAACACAACACGTGGTGTGGTTGCCGAATCTATGCGGGAACAGAATATACATGTACGTCCACATTCCACTGAGGTCATTGGTCAGCATGGCTGGCACCTTGTATACAGATTTTATATGTGTCCGCGGGTCCTTTGGGCGGCCTTTAGAAGTTATACAGCATCCCCCGTATACAGTGTTCCCAAGCTGTTAAGACACAGCAGATGTAGAGAGCCGGGCTGAATTGCCGTGCCCCCGCCACCACTTTCAACCGCAATCATTAGCCACTAGCGCACCACTAGTGTTTGAAACCAGGATGTAAATGGGTGGGTATAGTCCCCATAGATGGCTGTTGATGGGTTTACTGAGAAAATATTGTAAAACGGAAACTGCCTGTTCATTATGGGTGGGGTTCATGTGATACTTGTCATGGTAGTCTGGTTGAGAATCTGGCCCTTGGTCTATTTTCCCTTTGCATAAAGGTGCTTGTGTGTTAAAACTGGGGTCAGAGTTGACAATGTGGTGCTGATGGATGAAGCAGGACAACTTACAACTCACTTTGATGCCCAGCTGGAAAGTGTATTGATTTTGACTGTCAGAATGAGATGTTGATGCTGTAACTACAAAACCAATTTACTTCTCTATAGAATACATTTCTGTGGCAGAACTTCCAGATTCTTCTAGCGTCCTGGAAAAAAAGCCATTTTAAAGCTACACTGTGTAACTTTTTTAGTTTATTCTTAGCTAAAAACACTTAGTTCTTTCAAAAATATATGTGCTCATTAATATATATTTACTTTTTTCAAGTAATAAAGTATTCTCGTTAGTTTATAATATGCCAAAAAAAACATTTAGGTGAGGGGTTCGAATGCTGGTCGCCATGTTGCCCCTCCATCTTGAAAGTACATTAGCCAAAGAGGGACATACCCATCAATTCAAGCTTCGCTTTTCGCGTTTTAACACTCGATGGCAGTCATGAACGAGGAAGACCTGGAAGCCATGTTAATCTTGGACTAAATCGGCCACCGTAGGAGTTAAAGCGAAATCGGAATTGAGAGGAACAGAAACTAATATTCACTGGATTGTCATATACCTTTATACCGCTAGATGGGGGAAAATATCACACAGTGTAGCTTTAAAGTAGTTTATTAAAATTGAGCTGAAATTTACCAACAATTGCTTTTTCACACTGATGGATCAGGACAAGATCAGAAGTTTATGTTAATAAATTAGCATTTTATTAAGGCATCTTATAAAACGTGTTGCAAAAAAGATTAAACAATTTATAAGGGTGTTATACTATTATGCAAAATAAATTAAAACCTCTATAATAGTAATAACTAAAAAAGTTACTTTCAATTGAACAGCAAAAAGCTCATTTTAACTTGAGAGTTTTATATTGAGCAGAATTGAGCAACTTAAGTTAAAACTGGATTAGTTTGTTTTATAAATTAAAAAACATGCTCTTTAAGAAGATTTTTTTAATAGTTTAAATCATTCATATTTCACTTGCTCCATATTTTACCCCTTTCCAGTAATCTTTCTTCATTCATATCCATCCTGTAAGGTACTACTACCCATTACTCATCATCTCAACGCAATCTGTTTCTGATTATCAATCCGAGATCATATCTTTTGGACGTCTTAATAAATTACATGTGTACAAATAAAGTACATTTCAAGGGAACCGCTAGATTATCTGTGATCCTAATTAAACTTGAAAAACTGGCATAAACCATCCAGCATTTGTGTATTTCTTGTGTTTTGCGTTGTGCTTCCAAACGGACAAATAAGCAAGGACATAGGGTCACATAACAGCAGAGGAATGTAACTTTCATTATTGAGCACTGTGCTAAGTATTAACACATCACATACATAAAGAGGAAACAGATTTAGAGTGTCTTTTTAAGCTGGTTTTACAGCTCAGAATGTGGGCTGAGGCTTCGCCTTTGGATGACCTAGCTGGCTTTTGTCATCATCTGAGATCGTTATGGATTCCCCAGACCTGAGAGCTGGCCCAGTGCATCAGAAATGTGCTAGTGCACCTCTCCTGAATTTACAGATCGCTTATTGGGATAGACCTGGTGTTCCCGTCCTAATCCAGGCATGGGACAGACTTTGCACATCACAAATGAAGATGGAGGACTATCTAAGTATTTCTGTGTGTTCAGTTCCCGCTCTACATGATAAATTGACCAACTGGGACACCCGCTGATACACAAATGAAAGATACAGGGTACAAACTATTGGATGAATCACGAATTCCCAAGTGAAATATTTATGACTTTCTGGGTTGGAGTTGTATAACCATTTGTAAAAAATATATATAAATAATAATACATTAAAAAAAAAAAGACTAATAAAAAAGAAGAAAAGAAAAACCCTTTCCACATCAGAAGTTACCTAATATTTTTTGTGTGTGCTATTTGTAATTTTATGAAGTATTTAATAATTTATATCATTATAATCACAACATATCAGACTCGAGTCTTGTTTGGAGATGTCTCTGTGTTACTATACTATACAAATAATACAAGTCTCAAATAATACAATACGCTGACTGACTTGTGGTCCGTGTGAGAGAGTTTCAGGCCGATTGATGGAACTGACTCTTGCCCTTTCAGGTCATCGCTGCATTACCACTAAAACATTTACATCCCTTGATTTTGTACATCCATTTCTATTCCTTTGCAAATTTAAATATTTGGTATTCTGTGATGCTGTCAGACTAACAAGGATTGCCAAAATGAGTCTTGAAAGCTTCAGTAAGTATCTGGTAAAATTGATATCATTCAGCAATATTTTTTATTTCTTATATACATTTAGTTAACAAAACAGAAAAATTGTTAACAAAATGTAACATAATATAAAATATATTTTGACGTGCACTTTTGAGGTAGCGCGTTCATTTTCAATTTCCCAGCCAGACTGAAAAGTTCCTTAGTGAAAGAACCATTTAAAAACATCTCCGTCTCTCATGTCCATTGGCTAAACATATAAAAAGAAATAAGGATAACAGATCCCATTTTCTGTAGAAATTCCCTAGAGGGAGATCATATACCTTCTTTCAACAACAGAACAGAACAGAACTTATTCCTAAATTGCTAATGAGCTGCAAAGTGGTGCCTACAAATGTGCTCCATGTTACGTTTAAGTTCTCTAATCATATTTTAGTAACAAATAGTTGCATTTAGTTGTGTTAAAAAAGTACCGACTCTGGTTCCAAGTCAGTACTGAAATTAGGGCTGCACGATTTGGGGAAAATATATAATTGCGATTATTCTGGGTAAAATTGCGATTGCGATTTAAAATGCAATTATTGTTATTATTTTTACAAATGAAAAGTGTGTGTATATAACATTTTGTGTTTATATATAATAATTTGACTAATAATAATAATTATGATTATTATTACTGCTAAACATATTTAAAAAAATAAGAAATATTACCATTACAATAACATTTTCATAATTACAAATAAAAAAAGAGTATGTCAGAACAAATATAACAATATAATACTAATTATTATTGTTGTAATATTTTACAGAAAATTTATTTTACAAAAAACTGCTGGGTTACCTATTAATATGCAGACAGCCTATGACTAAAAACATTAGAAAGGTCTAAGCCTAAGGAGTTATTGTTAAAAAAAAAAAAAATAATGAAAAGAAATAAATAAATAAGTGTGTGTGTGTGTGTGTGTGTGTGTGTGTGTGTGTGTGTGTGTGTGTGTGTGTGTGTGTGTGTGTGTGTGTTGTTTAACTGTGATCAATTTCTTAAAGTCTGTCTTTAATATGAAATATGAACCTCTTGTGCATCCGCTGTATGGGAAAAAAACTCCTGTACATTGAAGAAAAACATGTTTCTTAAGTTTTAAAATGTATTAAGTTATTTTCTTATTATTGATTACCCAAATGTTTTTAATTCATACTGAAAGCCAGAGGGCGCCCTTGAGCGGAAAACGCCACATTCGCCTCAGAGAAGTAATTGACGTTAGTTTTCAGGAAATCCCTGATGTGAAGCTAACGCTGTAAACAGAAGATAGAGACGTTTTGATTAAACATGACGACAATAAACACGACTGCAGCAAAATGTGGTGTATTTGAGTTCTTCAAGCCGTCAAGGGTATTTTCATAGTAATAAAGTGTATTATAATGCAGTGCTGATTGACATAGACTGCTATAAAATAACGCATCGTCTGCCTCACTCTGATGAGAAGCCACATCAGCTCACACACACTCGACTGACGATATGAAGTGAGGTAAAACATGTTATTAAACGTTGTGTTTTGTTGAACAGGTTTATGAACGCTTCACTAGTTTGTGAAGATGTTTGACTCGTGTTGCTTTTTCAAACGCACGTTATAAGCGACTCAAACTCGCTGTCTTTCAGACGGAGCAGCGTTTATCACAGAGCAGCTCTTCGCTAACACACTGGCCATTTATTTATTTCATTTAAATCGCAGCCTTTGAGCTTTCATAATCGAACACGAGCCAAATCGCGATTGCGGTTCGATTTCGATTAATCGTGCAGCCCTAACTGAAATGTAAAAAATGTGAGGCTTTGAGCGCTTTTGAGCGGAAATGTAGAAACCTCTGATTGCCCATTGCGCTCTCACACTCACCAAATATGTCTGCGATTGGCTCAACAGAGCTTAAAATGTCGCATTTTTTACATTTCAGTACCCACTTTGATTGGTTAATCAGTGTTCAGAGTTTTGATATTCAGTAACAGCAGTTAGACACTTCACTGTATCCGTTTGTCCAGAGTTTCAGACCGGAATGTGTAAGCGATGCGGAGAGGTGAGAGGTCGTCATGTTTTTGTATCCATGGACTGTGATCATTTAATTTGTTGTGTTTGGAATGACTCAGTTTTGTTAGAGTAACTTCATTCCATGTTGTGGTTTCCGGGGTTTATTAGTCAGTGCTCAGTCATTTTGTTGATTATGTGTCACAAGAGGTGGTCACACACTTTTAGATTTCTTTCTTAGCAGTGCTAGAACAGATTGTCATAAGTTGTTTGTTAATCACAGCTGCATCTAGCCTGAGTTGTGGGAATGAATATGAACCCTGACTGACATCCAATGAAATTCATGAGGATTTGATTCCAAATCATTCAAATGCTTCTGCTTATTGGCACAGGAGAACAAGAGAGTGAGAGATGGTAGTGTAGAGAGAGTGCTAACCTTCATGTGAACTCGAGAAGGATGAGTAGAATCACAGATATGTCCTTGGCTCTGCTTCTCACATCTCCATGTGTGTTGCATTTGTAGGGTTATGTTTGTTGAAAGAACCTCTCCTTTGTTCTTGCTGTTGAACAGCTATGCGTCTTGAAATGTTGATGGTTTCTCTCACAGCTCTGCTAAGATGCATGTGACATGGACATCTTCATGTATTAGCAATTTCATTAAAACATTTCTCTTTGTACTCTTATAATACTCAAATGACCTGCTACACCTGACTAGTCTCTGCTTTTGAGTATGTCTGTCATACTCATAACCTCTCTGATGAATTATCAGAAAAGTGGCTCATAGCCACATTAATGATCTCCATTTCTGTCTTACTGTCACTAAAAATGAGATCATGCATTTGTTTTGTCTGACATCTGAAAGACATCCTGACCAGTGCCAGATTGAGATTAGGTCAATCTGACCATTGAAGGGGAAACCCCACAGGATCTTTCTGTCACTTTTGGGAAGGAATTTCTAATGAATACAAGGTTCCGTTTCAGTGATGCACCACGGATGGAGTTAAAAACATGAGAAAAGAAAGGACATATAAAGGACAGCTGAGTATTTTCCTGCTGTTACACAGTGCTGCTAGGAAGCAAACTCATCTGCAGCGCACATTGTCAGTCTCCATCACTGCACTTGGAAGAATGTTTTTTGGAGCTTAACTTCTATAGGTTTGGATGAAGGCCATTAGCTACTGACACACAAATAAATTTTTCTGATGAAATGTATCTTTATTGCTGAACTTAGATGTGCTATTATTTCCCTTTTACATCAGAAATGGATTTGTGTTGGATAATCATCAATCAGATGATGATTATCCAAGAGTGTGTGATGATGTTTCCATCAAAAAAAATTGACTATATCTCACAATTGCATATTTTTCATACTTTTCACAACGGTCACTTTAAATCACTTAATTATATACTGTTTATTTTATAATATTTCTCAATTGTAAATCTCATAATGCGAATATACAGTGTCACAATCTCAGAATTGCGACTTCACACAATTATAGTTATATACATTTTTGAAATATAGTTTTCTCATAATTGAAATTTGTATCTCACAATTACTATAACTTTCTTATAATCATAACTTTTTTTTTTGTAATTGCAACCTTCTATCTCTCAGATGTAAAGGCATAATATGTAACATTTTAGATTAAAATATCCACTGTAAAAAAAAATGTTGGTTCTTGTTGGTTTAACTTAAAAAAGTAAGGAACCTGGTTGCCTTAAAATTGTCAGTTTATTGAAATAAAAATTTGAGTTGATACAAAAAAGGAAATTTGTTTAATAAATAGAAACTCAGAAATATTTTTGTATCAACCACATAAAAATAAATCATGAAAATAGCACTATTTGGCATGTTTCACTGCGTCATCAGAAATAAAATTTCTCAATATGCTTACACAATATTTTAATAACATTTTAATAAAGGTTGTCAAATCTCAGTATTAACTCAAAGATTTAAAAAAAAATTTACCAGGCAACCTGGTAACTTTTTTTCAGTGTTATATATTTTGTTGACTTGTGTCAACTTATCCCAGATGTTTCTAATAATGGCTTAATCTAGAGAAGTAAGCAATATTAACCAGGCCGTGCGTCACCTATCAGTGACGTCATACCTGCCTTACCCTCAATTTTGTAGAAACCATGGAAACACCATATGACTAGTTTTATATATTACATTTCTCATAATTGTGTTAATTTTTATCTCACATATTCAAATTCAACTTTCTCATAATTGCAGCTTTATTTCTCTTCATTGCAAAACAAATCTCTCACAAATGCGACTCTTGATTTCTCACAGTCCTTTTTTTGTTTTGCATAATTGTTACTTTGTGTCTCACAATATGACATAATTTCGTCATAATTTCGACATAACCTCTGCCTGTTTTATTTGTTACCCCTATAGATGTCTTTCATAACTTGACTATTCAGTACAGGTGGACAGATAAAAAAATCATTTCAATCTCACCCTTCTGCTCGCTACATGACAAATCATGAATGAACTGGCGCAATTCTGCCCGTACTTGCTGGAAAATGAGCCAATTATGAGTTAGCTAAGGGTAATTGTACATCCACTGAACCTTGGCAGCTTCGGAAGGCAACATGCAGAGATAACTGAGACTTTGTCAGATTCTATTATCGATAAACCCACATTACTCAAGAACCATTTCGTAAGAGAGCTATTCTCCCTCTCAGACCAGTTAAATAATTTTTACAGTTTGTTGTTTCAACATGAGCGTGATTTTGCGAGATCATAGTGGGCTGTTCTTGTTTTGCTTTGGAGAGTGAAGTGGGGAAGAAAAAAAAAATCACTTAATGAACTTGAACTCCAGCAACCCTTGACCTTCGCAGAGGAGGCTGGACAAACAGTTGGGGTCAGGGATGTGCCGGTCGCAACCCTGCTGTTTTCTCTATCAGCAGGGAAGAGTGGAACGGGGATCATCATGTCAGAGGTCACAGTTCATCGGAGAGGGAAGAGTAACACATGTAAGCAGACATTAACACTCAGGGATATTAACTCACGTACGCTGAAACTGACACTCATAGGAGAGCGAGAGCTGGTAAGCAAAAGAAGGAACCAGAAGGAACGAGTCTGTAGGCCTGCATCTGGATACCAGATGGCAGTTGAGTCATGCCTGGGTTACCAGGGGTTGGGAGCTGTCTGTAAAGGAGGAGAGGGGGGCGAAAACACACACACATGATTTTTCTCTTTCATATATTAGCTCTCATTCTCCTGCTTTCCCTTCTCTCTTTCTCTCTTTCTCTCTTTCTCTCTCTCTCTCTCTCTCTCTCTCTCTCTCTCTCTCTCTCTCTCTCTCTCTCTCTCTCTCTCTCTCTCTCTCTCACACACGATCTCTGAATGCTTAAGAATGGTGTTCTCTCAGGAGAGCGAGCCCCTTGTGGAGAGGCAGATTGCTCCCAGGCGCAGCTGACCTGGGGCTAAACCCGACACCTGACTTACTGTGCTGCTGACGAAGAGTTCAGCCCGAGGGTGACACATACCACACTCCTCCATACCGGAAAAAGAAAGAGTGAGAGACGCTTTAACATGCAAAACCTTTGCTTAAAAAATTAAACACTGGATTTACAAATTGAGCAAATTGAACGGCTGAATTTAATTTGAATTTAAATGGATTTAGCTATACTTTGTGCATTGAAATGTTAACAGTGAATTCAAGTACATATTTTAATGGGGAGGGGGGGGTATACTTGAATGTTCAAAAAACATTATTTTTCATACATTATACTGAGAATATTTTTCACACATTATATCAGTAACACTGTACAATAACGTTTAATTATGTTAACTTTATCCTTTATTGATGTTAGTTCATAAAAAATAAAATTGTTCCCTTTCGAAAGGGAACTATCACTGTGTCAAAAATGCATTATGGTGTTCTTAATAATGCGTTCTTGAGACGTAGCCTGAGACGTTCTTCGTTCATGTTAGTTCAAAGGGCATTAACTAATGTTAAGATTGAACATTTGATTTTAATAATGTATTAGTAAATAAAGAAATTAACATCACTAAGATTAAAAGCTCAATATGTAAGATTACAGATGTAGATTCAAATATCCACTAGAACAATTGTTGACCTGTGTATTTACATTATCCATTTCCAACAATGTTTAAATCCAGAGAAACTATTTTAAGTATAGTGTTGAACTGATTATGTACTGTGTCCTTGTGTCGCATGTAAATGACGTCATCCACGCTACCCTTGATTTCCATAGAAACCATGGAAACACCAAAGATGCTTTAATATAAGATGTATTTTATTAGACAGTCGAGTGACTGTTTGGAAATACATATATCAACAAAAAACAAATCATTGTTATACAGTGCCACACGGCTATCCTAATGTTTAAATCGTTTTTTCTGGCCTTGACTTACGCACAGAGATTGTTCCAGATTCTCTGAATCTTTGGATGATATTATGCACTGTAAATGATGATAACTTCAAACTCTTAACAATTTTACTCTGAGAAACTTTTTTCTGATATTGCTCCACCCATTTTTCTCCGCAGCAATGGGGAATTGGTGATCCTCTGCCCATCTTGACCTTTGAGAGACACTGCCTCTCTGTGAGGCTCTTTTTATTCCCAATCATGTTGCCAATTGACATAATACGTTGCAAATGGGTCCTCCAGCTGTTCCTTATATGTACATTTAACTTTTCCGGCCTCTTATTGCTACCTGTCCCAACTTTTTTGGAATGTGTAGCTCTCATGAAATCCAAAATGAGCCAATATTTTGCATGACATTTCAAAATGTCTCACTTTCAACATTTGATATGTTATCTATATTTTATTGTGAAGAAAAAATGAGTTTATGAGATTTGTAAATTATTACATTCCTTTTTTATTCACGATTTGTATTGTTTCCCAACTTTTTGGAATCGGGTTTGTACATTATTATCCCTTAAATGTCACCCTTAATAGTCTTGTTTGAACTTGTTTGTTTGTCTTTGGCTCAAAACCACTTGCTGCAAACTTTTCTCGTTAAAAGAAAACAGTGTTGTGTGCCTGCGCCAGACCTGCCATTTGACATGTTCAATACGACAGAGACAGTGCATATGGAACTGATCAAGTTTGGCAATCTGCCAGCGATAAATAGCCCGGGACACAGATCCATACAACAGCAGGATGACTGCCTTATATACTGCCACCTTTGTATCCAGACAGATGCCATGATCATCCCATATTTTCTTGGACAGTCAACTGAAGGCAGAACTAGCCTTTGAAATGCGGGCACTGATGTCGGAGTCTGCTTTTGTATCAGCTGCGAGAGTACTACCGTAGCAAAACGACCTAGTCAACGGCTGTCAGCACTGTCTCACCTGCAGTAATTACCAGTGGATTGGAATTTAACTTGTTTACTGCTTGAAGCATGACTTTTGTCTTGTTTAGCCTGACAGTGAGCCCAATTCTGTCAGGACGACTATCATCAAAGATGATTTATTGACTATTACGATGCAGTTTGGATTGGTGGAATGGTTCTTTTCTGGGCAAGAGCAGCAATAACTGTCGCCTTTGGCTTGGCTTGCTCAGTTGGGGACACTAAATATATGATTAAAGTTATTCAACTTATTATACAAATAAAATGTATGAATTAGGTCTTATTTAATTCTATAAACTATAATACTGATCTGCCAACATTGTCGCTATATGATAAATTAAAATAAGCTGATAACATCACTGTTTACTCCAGAACGACTGTACAGCCAAATCTAATTTTGTCGCAATATTATCCTGTTTGACACTGTGAAGCTGCTTTGACACAATCGTGATTGTAAAAGCGCTATATAAATAAAGTTGATTGATTGATAACCCCCCTTAGGGTAAACAGAACAGAACCAACGTTATGAATTGCAGATATCATTAATGTCAATATTAAATTGTACAAAATAATTTGGGAATTTAGTCTGATTCAAGGGGAATCAGAATACCAAATCCTTACTGGACGAGAGGAGGAGCTGGGGATGGAGGAGGATAAATGAGCTCTTGAGAACGCAATAGCTGCTGATAGTACTGTCATCTAAGGTCACGCAGATTTGAGGAATGTGTCTTTGTACGAGCCTGAAGCCTGTGTAGATTTAAAAACACAGCCATCTCCATGGAACTGGATTGGAATGCCCATGTTGCTGCCATGTAGTGTTCTCCATTCTCCGCTAAGCATAACTTATTTACCTGTATTTTGTCATAACACTGATGATATCTTTTACTGTCCATACTGTACCCAGCGTTGTAGGTCAGAACCTGACTTGCAAGAAGATCAAATCTGAAGTCAGTGGACAAAAAAAGGTTGTGACCTCTTTTGATGTTCAGCAACATGAAGGAATATTTTGTCTAGTTTCTTTTGGCATGCCCTGCATTGTTCAATACAAAGGTCAGATAACAGACACCATCTCAGTGTGTGATCTGATATGAAACTGTTTTATGAGGGAATAGTTCTAGGAGATAAAGAAATACTGCATTAACGTTTGCACACAAGCTCATACCTCGGCTCTCAAAAGGAATAAAATCTGAGTCTTTCAGCTCCAGCGGTCCAGGGTGGCTCTGGTATTTCAAAGAATTGGACAGGATTATAATTTTAAGCAGTAGTAATGCATTTAAACTAACCATCAGCCACTACTCTGCCAGTATGAGAACACTTCATAAATTAAACATGGGCTTTGATAAAGGAGACAGAAAGAAGCTTTATGTTCATTAGGTTCAAAACTTGGAAAAGAAAGAGAGGCAACAGATAAAATGATTCAAATCACCAATAACTTATTGGTGGTAAAAGAACTTCAAAGTAAAAACATTTCTTTGGTTTTTAGTCCTATTTTATATTTATTGGAAAATTGTGGTTATACCAACCATATACATCATGGTTTATGTCAAGTAGTCCGTTTCTAAAAGTTGTTTGGTTGTTTGGTGACATTGAGATTGCAATGCTCAATTTTCAATCCCACAAAGCACAAGTTCTGGACCATTAGGTTTCAGAACTTGATCACAAGATCTCTTATTTTTCCCTGAGAGGTGTCATGGATCTGTACTAAATGATCTGCTCATCCAAGTAAAGTTCAGAAACTGTGAATTAAACAGTGTTTGTCAGATTCAGCAGCTGCACTGTCCCTGAAGAATGACAGGAGAACAAAATGTCTGTATCCCTCAAAAAAGTAGTAATTACAGGGTGGACAATTTTGTAGTATATGCACTGAACCGGCTCCCGCTGAACTGGCATGTTTGCATCTGTCAGTTCCTTAGGTCCAGGTATCAGTCATGAGCGGTACTATGCCAAAATCAATACCTGGTCCTTCTCCCCAACCAGTGATTCATATTCCATATGGCTCAACTGTCTGAGACATGGTAAGAAATGAACATTCACTAGAAAAATTGTTGTGTGCATATATATATATATATATATATATATATATATATATATATATATATATATATATATATATATATATATATATATATATATATATATATATATATATATATGTATATGTACATGTAGATGTGTGTGTGAAAATGTTTTTTTAATGTTTTCGTAAAGAAGTCTCTTATGCTCACTAAAGCACCTACTGTAAAACTGTTGTATTGTGAAATATTACAACATTTTTAAATACCTACACCCCCGTAAAAACTGAGAATTAAAGAAAGGAAATAAAATTGCACTTCACCCAGAGTTTGGGGCAGGAGAGACACTCAGTAAAACAAAACGAAAGCTTCTAGTAATTAGGCAGTAAGATTCACAGGGGGCAAATATTTGAATACAAATGTGCTATCCTTTCCCAAAGTTGTCTTTTATAGCATCAGTTTATAAACGTTGCGTGTCTGGAGCGTGTGTTTCTCAGTAACTAATGGTGTTTAATATACCCTCTAAAAGTGTGCAATATGTTCCTTAGTCTTTTACTACCCTGTTCAGTTTTATTTACTTGTTTTTAATTTTTTTTTTCATCTCACCCAGGTGCTTGTAAATTTGCTTGTTGACAGAGCACTCAAAGCATAAACTTGTGAGCAGCTTTTTGAACTTCTGAGGCCCCTGAAGGCTCCAGATTGGCTGATTAAGAAGGGATTTATTTCAGATTGCTCCAAATCACACAATTTTTTACATACAGATTCATGATAATTCATGATGAAATGTTCCATTTAGTAAGCAATCTGCTCAAAAATGAGGGAAAATAAGACAAACACTTGAAACAACTTACACATTACGCTTACTGTTTAAAAGTAAAAAGCCTCTTAGAATTACCTGTCTCTTATTATCATTGCTCATTCTGTTCCCCATCTGTTTTGCTTGACATTACTTTTGCTGGAGCCAAGTGGAGAGGAACCCAGTGTGGTCAAGTATGACCAGCATGTGTTTTCTTTATAGAGAAGGTGTTTGCGTGAAATGATGCACTGAGACTCCTGTAAATCAAATATTGCATGTTTGATTTAGAGTGTGTCTTTGGTTCTCTTAATGGGCCATGATAGATTAACTTATGAGGACAATTTGTATTCTATTACAAACAGGAAGGAGAAGGCAGTTTATCGTCATTTTAATAATCTGTCATTGAATAGGCGGCTTCAATTCATTTGCAGATAGTTTCTCCAATAGGATTGCCAAAAGCCAATAGTGCAGTAGATTACTTTACTGAAATAAGTCTCTGGCTGCATTTACACTGCAGATCTTGATGCACAATTCCGATTTGGTGACTATATTTAATGTTTTTGACGATCCGCTTACATCATCTTTTAAAAGCGACCCGTATCCGATATTTACATTTATACTCTACACTGGTGAAACAGCCCAAGACATTCTTAACTGGAAAAGGAAGTAAAATGGCGCGTTAGGCAATGGATGCAGAAAAAAATCATAATACAATGTTTTGCTTTCTGCACTTTTCCACACATCTTTAAAGATCAGCAAAACATTTCTCTCGTAAGGCGGAGAAAAAGAGGAGAGCCCTCCCTTGATCGCCTTTCGTGTCCCCTTTAGTTGACGTCATTCGCTTCCGTCCCTTTTTCAGTGACGTATCACTCGCATTTACTGGGGAATATCCGATTTGACCGCTTACATGGCAGACGCAAATGCACGCATCCGAATCATATCGGATTTATTACCACATATGAGTTAGGCCTGAATCCGATGAGGATATCGGAATCCATACATTTTTTTTTTCCTGCTTACACATTCACACACTCTAAAAACTCCAATTAATAAAATGTTGGAAGAGCAAAAAATATATATATTGAACTAATTTTCTTACCTGTGCTTAGTTAAGAAGACATATTATACTAAGTCTGCAGAAATATTTTAAAAACATTAAATTAATTGATATTTTCAAATCCAGTTAACTTTTAGAATTGAAAATGTTGACTGGACTAAAAAACGCAAATCCAGTCAATGTTTTATAAAAGTAGGCTATTAAGGCCAACACAATATTTATACACAATTATTCTAACCTTATATTCTAATTTGGTGCTCAAGAAAAAAATCTCAATATTATCAAGAGGAACAGTTGAGCTTGATTTTTGTAACTTTTGACCAATTTCTTAAAAGAAAAAGAAATACAACATTAAAGATTTCTGAACTGTTTGTCCTGTCCTCTCATAACTAAGTTCTGATAACTGACTTGAACAGCAGCAACGGTAAATGAACATCTGATGCTTTTTCCCTCTCACAGCACTATATTGTTCCTCCATAATTAAACCAGGTATGTTTCCATTATCAGTGATTAAGCTGTTGAATAGCAGACATGGTGTTTGGAGACAGCCACTTCCTTAACAAGTCATCATGGCCAAATGCTTGCACTCTGTGTGTTGAATGGAAAGTTCTACTCTAGTCTATGTTATTCTTGCTCCAGAGGGAAGGATAACTTATATAGTAAGTTATATTTAGGTCTGTATGAGGGTCATTGTGTCTTGTTCAGCACAGGTGTTCTTATTGCCAAAACATTTGTATGCATATACTGTAAATAAACTGTGTGTATACAGTGGTGGCCACAATTATTAGAACACCTGACAGATCTGAAAATATTTACCTTTTTTGCTTCCAAAACATGATTTCATTTCATAATGTTCATGAAACATGTAGATGGTTCCATCAAATATCAGATGAAGTGAGTCATTTTATCCACTTTTTACTTTAATATTTGTGACCCTGGACCACAACATCAGTCATAGGTCACATGGGTATATATGTGGCAATAACCAAAAATACTTTGTATTGGTCAAAATTGTAGATTTTTCTTTTATGCCAAAAATCATTAGAATATTAGGTAAAGATCATGTTCCATGAAGATATTTTATACATTTCCTACTGTTTATATAAAAAAGTATTATGAGTAGTAATATGCATTGGTAAGGACTTTAAAGTTGTTTTTTAAAGGTGATTTTTTTAATATTTAGATATTTTACCATGACTGTTTTTTGGTCCCATCCACCTTTTGAACTCTCTGGTAAAGTGACAATATATTTCCTCTGAGAACTTTAACACTAATGTTATCCCATGCCTTCTGCAACTGAAGCCAAAAGCTTTCCTTTGAATTTACAATAGATCAGTCCATTTTATTTTCCAACTTGCCCCAAATGTGCTCGATGGGGTTGAGGTCCGGACAATGAAGGGCCATTCCAGCAGTGTTTCAGCAGATTCCTTCCATCGCAGGTAGTTCAGGTAATAGTTAGAAGAATGTTTTGGGTCATTGTCCTCTTGAAAAATAAATCCAGGCCCAATAAGACGACTCCCAGATGCCAAGGGTTCTAATAAGTTTCTAAAAAGCTTTAGGTCGAACCATTCTAAGATCTTGAACTCAGGTATGATGCTCGTTGCGTGCTGCAAATAATGATTTCATCATTCATTGTTGAGTAAAAAAAATAAAGTAAATCATCATCTTGCATTTCTCCTTTGCACTAGCTAGTTTCCTAGTCCAGCTTTCAAATGTTGTATTGTTTACTATAAAAAATTGTTGGCTCTGTGACGAATTGCTCATGCTCCTCTATTTTAAGTCGCTTTGGATAACCTTGAGAATAGCATGGTTAGTTCAGGTTTCTTTTAAAAGTGTATTTTTCGGAACCAGCTGCGCCGTTGATACCCATACGGTTATGCTCCTCGCAGACACTTGGTGAACATCCAGTGTGCACCAGGCTCATCATTTCTGATGTCCATCTAATCAGCAGTACTAAAGTCAAAGCATGAATGTAGTGAAGGTTCAAAATCTGAGCTGGCTTGCAAATGAAATGTGGAGAGGTATTTTTAGGGTGAAATGTATACGATTATCTGCAACATGCCAGATGGCCACATTGTCTCCACACAGTGAACTTGAATTTGGGGGTTCACGCTCTAGACAACACCATTTATATGAATTGAAAAAGACAAACTGCAGGTTCACAACTTTAAAAGGTATTCAAGGTTATATCACATATCATGTAGAGCAGCTGGAAGGAGAAACTGTGAGAGAAGGTGTCATTTTTTTCTGAGCTAAATCTACATCTATTTGTCTAAGTGATTTATGGAGAAGTGTAAGGTGTCCAGTCCAAGCATTTGCCGGAATACCAGATTAAATGAATCCAGGAATGCAGTTTTAGCTTAAAAATGGAGCAGCGAATAAGAGAAATGGGGAGACAGGCCGAGAAAGAGAGACAGGCTGCGATTCTATTTGTGGATAATTGACCGTAGGGCCAGAGATGGTGCATTTCTGAAGCTCGTAAAATGTAATATATTGTGCTCTGCTCCGTGGTGCGAGGTTATTCAAACAAACCACATGAATGCAAAGTTACATACCGGTAATCCTTCAGTGTTTTACTGGCAGCCTTTACAGAGTTCTCCAAGGTCATCAGCTCTTTCAGAGCAAACGAAAATAAGTGGTTGAGTTACAGGCAGTGAGAAGGGCAGGCCGGTGGGGTCCTGAGACGGGTAGGGGGTGAAAGGGGGAAAGATGGAGGTGAAGACACAGAGCAGGAGAAACAGAATGGGGTTACAAACGAGAATATTGGAATGGCTTTGGGTAGATGTACTGAATCTATGGCTTTTCCACTTATGGCTTCAGATGGCTATGGTTTGTTATGTGCTCAGCATTTTACCAGTCAAAATATGCAGATGAACTGCCTGATAAATCTGTTGCGTATTGTTTTAGCCCCATGGAAAAATGTGCCTCTGGAGGTAAGAGCAAAATAATGCTTGTGGATTTTCGCTCTGACAGATTTACCTCAGCGGACTAGGGGACAGTTTTGAATGCAGAGAGAGAGCCAGACCCCCCAGCCTCCAGGCTCTCAGAACCGAACACGATATTCCAAGAGACGTTATTATTGTGTATTTGCCAGCACTTGTCAAACCACCTAATTATATAATTATAATCATGCAAACTTGAAGTTAAATAAACAGTCTACTGGAGCAGGGCTTGAGACGGCCAGGGAAAACGATTAAAATACATCTAACCAGCTCCCCTGCTGAGCTTCCTCTTTCTTGCTCTCCGTTACTCTCTCTCTATCACTCTCTCCTCAAGTATTCCAACAATTTGACAGTCTGATGGTATTTATATCTCATTCTGCCTCAGATTTTTTCCCCTCTCTTTCACTGCTCTCCTAGAATATTGTTATGATTGGCGATGTGGTACGAATACCGGTGCTGCGCAATAACCAGCGTGGTGTGTGGTACCGGGAAGTAGACGTGACACGCAGCAGCAGGCTTTTCTTCACGTGGTTCTCCATTTGTCCAGCACATAGAAGATGCGCAGAGTTGTGACAGTTGCAATCTTTAGAATAATAGAAAGGCTTTAGTATTTTCCCGGCAATTACTGTTCTCTGAAGGCATTTACCAGAGGTGTTTCTGCCAAGTGAAAATTTGCAGTAATTTGCCACTGTTAATTTAATGGTCTTAGTGATATCAACATTGGTAGATTAATTTTGAGATTTGGTAAAGATTATCTATAATAGATTAGATGTATTGTTTTTAAAGGGGGGGTGAAATGCTGTTTCATGCATACTGATCTTTTTACACTGTTAAAGACTTGGAATCCCATACTAAACATAGACAAAGTTTCAAAAGTTAAGGTGGACGTTTGATGGGAGTATTTCTTTGTCAAAAATACTACTTCCGGTTAGTCATAAGTTTCGGCAAGTTTTTTGAGATCATGCGTCCCCATTGACGTTAGTGGGGGCGGAATTTCCTTGTATGGGCCTTACGGACAATTCTACCGGAAGCGCGTGAGAGAGAGCGAGGGAGAGAGCGAAAGCAACAGCCTACGCCCATCAAAGCGCTGGTTTGTAGATTGCTGGACAGGTGACAATTACACATAGCACATAATGTCACCAAAAAAGTGCGTTTTTGGTTGCCAGACCAAGACAGTCCTGCACAGATTCTCCAAAACCCCGCGTTAAGGCAACAGTGGATGTAATTTGCTTTTCCGGATCAGCAACTGAGTTGCGCGAATGTTTATATCTGTTCGCTGCATTTCGGTGCCGACTGTTTCATAAACAAGGCCCAGCTCGACGCCGCATTTTCCCAATTGCCTAATGCTGAATGATGAGCAGTCCCAACGTTAGAAGGGTGAGTGAGACTGCTTCAAATGTCTGTGTTTTTTTTAGTCCGCTTACTGTCTACACAAACCACGCGTAAACACACAAACACACGTGCACAACTGCACTTCCCACATGTACACCTTCAAAGACAAAAATACGACTATATAATTCAAGTATAAATATGTAAATAACACAAGCCGCTAAGCATATTATATAGTTAGTGTATAACTTGTAACTTACCACATACAGACGTCCTGCTCTAGTCGTTTTTGCTGCTGCTCCTGTTCAACTGCAGCCTCTGGGTCTGATTCCGGATCATAGATGTATGGCTGTATCTGATTAAAAGCCATATTTTTATTTTGAATAAAGTTTTTTTCCCGCTGTTAGGGATGACGGACTCGACTCAACACACAGCGCGCTGCTGCACACGTCATTATTTAGCTCCGCTCACACGACACGCCCCCACCCGCTCGGCTTTTTTCGGAAAGACTCGGAACAGCGCATCTTTCTTATATAATTATTAAAAAAATAAAGACTTTTCGGAGATATGCAGGATGCAATGCTACTCTATAGGTACTCAAGATTGACATGACACTGACTGAAACTGAGTGTTTCACCCCCCCTTTAAAGATTAACCGTAAGTGAGCATTCGATGACAGCAAAGGATATTTGGAAACACTTTATTTTAAGGTTCAGTTATTAACTAGTTGCTTATCAGCATGCATATTACTAGGATATTGGCTGTTTATTAGTACTTTTAAAGCACATATTAATGCCTTATTCTGCATGACCTTATTCTACATCCGTTAATCCTACCCAATACTTAAACTTAAATGCTACAAAAACTACCTTACTAACTATTAATAATTAGTACAAATTCATACATTAGGAGTTTATTAAGGCAAAAGTCGTAGTTAATAGGGAATATGTGTCCCCCATACTAAAGTGTTACCGGAAATTTAAATGAAAAATGTATGGAAATGACAATACATAATTAAATAGCATTATTAAACTGTTATAGATCAACCAAAAAATTCAATTCTGACATCATTGACTAAACCTGAACTAATTTCTACCTTTCTGCTAAACATGCACAAAAAAAATATTTTGATGAATATTGATAATCAAACATTTGATGGACCTCACTGACTTCCATAGTATGGCGGGGGGAAAAAACATAGTCAATGGCTAGTGTCAAATGGTTACACATATTCTTCAAAGTATCTTATTTTGTGTTCAGCAGAAGAAAGATTCATACAGGTCGAAACAACTTGAGGGTAAATGTAAATAAGAGTAAATGATGACAGAATTTTAATTTTTGGGTGAAATATCCCGATATTGGCTGATATTTTAATGAAATGACATGAAGTTTAGCTTTTCTTTTAAAAAAACAGAACGGCATTGAAATCATTCTTAAGAAGGGAAGATATTTTCGGAGTTTTGCCGACCTGACACAGCGAAAGTTTAATCTATCAACTAGCTCTGCTTTACGTTGCTCTGGTTGGTTGTAGCGCTATCCAATTGCGTGCAAAGGGGGTTTGAAAGACAGCCCGCCCCTCGGATTGAGCCCTGTTAATGGTGAATTCCCAGATCCACCATCTTGATGTGGGTCTGGCTTGTCAGGATAGTGTTTAGGTGATATATTGAGGTGATATTGTGTGCTTTTGTGTAAACTGGCTGTTTTGTTATTGTAAGAAGTTGATTATGGCGAAATTATTGTTTATGTTTATATTTTAGTCAATCATAACTCTGGTAGAGGTGATAAAAATATTGCCTTACTTCGTAAACACTGCATTTGTTGTCTTGAACACATTTCTGTTTCACCCATGGCAGTTATGCAAGAGGCTCTCTACACCAGCTCTTTCAGTTATCCTTCTTTCGTGGATATAACTGCTTTGTTTTATAATCTATTTATTACCATAGAAAAGTGACCCGTGGAGACGAGCAGTTTTGTGGGGAAATTACAAGTTCTGGGAATCAATGGTAGATGGACGCATAGCTGGCTGTGCCGATGGGTCTACCATTGTCTCTGCGACGACTCCAACACAAATGTGTCTGTCCAGTCGCCGGAGCCTCTACGCCTAATAAAACTAACCTTTCCAGTACATACCAGTCCGCCACACTTTAGGGGAGGCAGCTGCAGAAATAATTTTCGTCTAATTAAATCGCTACTCTCGGAGGACTTCACAAAGGAACAAGGCAAATGGATCCAGCTCGAAAATGGCTTTATCCAAAGGAAAGAGAAGAAGAGGGTGAAGGGTGAAGAGGGTTTAACCGCATGAGCCCTCAGACATGTACAGGTGGAAGCACCACTACTGGAACCTGGAAAAAGTCAAGATTATTTGGAGTAGAGTGATGACAGGAGACTGGCGTAATGCAGAGAAATGAGCTCTATAGCAAATAAGGTTAAGCTGTGGTGCAAAGGCTCTGAGCCCATGAACACCAGCGGCACAGATAAGTGTGTGTGTGTGTGTGTGTGTGTGTGTGTGTGTGTGTGTGTGTGTGTGTGTGTGTGTGTGTGTGTGTGTGTGTGTGTGTGTGTGTGTGTGTGTGTGTGTGTATCACTGTCCATGTGCTTGGTATTGGCCAGAAATTTAGCAGGAAAGCTTCCAGTGTCTCGCTGTTTCTATCCAATTATGAAATGGAGGGAAATGAAGGTTAATTAAACTAAAAGGCTCAAACTGTGTAGACTGAAACTATGTACCACAGGCTGAGTTTCTTTGCCTCTTTTCAAGTCATTAGGCTCATTTCCTCTGCCCTACTGGAATCATATGATCCACAACGTAAAACTGTCCACTTACCTGTCCAGCTGTGAAGGGTACACTGTGTAAAGAGTCTTTAGAGGTTTCATTTTTAAAAGAAATGAATTTATTTAATTAGCAAGGATGCATTATATTAAGATGACAAAGACATTTCTGTTTTAAACATCTCACATCAAATATATCAGATAAATATTAAGCAGCACAAACGTTTTCATCAAAGATAATGATAAACATTTCTTAAGAATTAAATTGGCATATTCTAATGATTTTGGATGGTTCATGTGATACAGTATTCATGAGATACTGAACCATCAGTGATGGCAGCTAAAATATCAGCTTTATCAGAAATAGGTTGTTGTTATTCTTTGCACATTTTCTGTGTGACATGTTTAAATAATATGTGACCAGTCAGTTGGGATTATACAGTATATATTCCTGACTGTTCCATCCATTTTTGAGTGTACTTTTCTGACCATAACTGCAAGAATAATAAGGCATCTTTCTCAGTCAAATTACAGGTTTTCTGTCACTGTTTGACAATTAAATTTTTTTCCCATTCAAATTCTTTAAACTAAATATAGTGCATGCAAGTTACTATAACAGTATAAACCACACTAATATTTAATATAGCAAGCACAACTAACCATTGAAACTGGAATGGTTCAGTTAAAAAAAAATTCTGTCATTATGTGCTCACACTCATGTCATTCCAAACCAGTATGAATATTTAATGTGGAAAACATGTGAAAATATATTTTAAAGAATGTGTTGTTTTTTGTTTTCATGCAATGAAGGTCACTGTATGAAATAAAAACAGAAACATTCCTCAAAATATCTTTTTTTTTGTGTTCCAGAGAACATTTTAAATCGAGTTTGAAACGACATGAAACTGAGTAAATTATGAGTACAGAATACATTTTTTTGGGGTGAACTATATGTTTAACTCTGGAGAAGAGTTTCATAACCCAGGGTTAAAAGTCCACTTTCAAAATGACAAGTGTAAAAAATGGGGTAAAAGTGGGAATAGATGCAGTGTGAAAAGCCCCCCAAAACACTCGTTTTGTCAGACTGTCTTCAGCCGAGGTAGACAGAGTGGCTTTTCTGCACAAGAAGAGACAACATAATAATAGAGCGCAAAGAAAGAGAGAGCAAGAATGAGGGAGGGAGGAAAACGTACAAGACAATTATTCAAGAGCAAAGTTGTCCCTGTGGAACCTTCTCTGCATGTATGAAGTTTCACTTCCCATCTGTCCCGCCTTCTTGGTCTGGGCTCCAGCTCCAGTTCTTCTGCAGAGAGAACCTCACACACGTATACAAACAGAGAGACACACATACACACCCTCAAGAAAAAGGATGCTCTGTTTAGATTTACGCACCCTGGCCTGGCTACTGGTTTTCTCATCATCAACTGTAGGATGAGCAGGGAGGCAAGGTCTGAAATAATCTCACAGCACACTTGCTCTTCATTGAGTCGAAAGGATGGCAGGAGCGCTCGCCAAAGGAACCTCAGGAACGACAGACGCGTCCATCCATCAATCGCTACCGATGGATGTCCAAGAAAAGCAAGACTGAGCGTCTGGACAGGCACTGGAAGATGAAGACAGAGAAAGAAGTGACGAGGAAGATAAAAAAGATGACGGCATGCACGCAAACCAAAGCATTAAAAGAAGATAAACAATAGTTACATTGGAACTCAGTATAATGTGCTACTAAGGATCATCCTACAAAATAAGCTTGAGTTAATGTATTACCATAGTTTTCTCTGATTCTTAAAGGAATAGTTCACCCAAAAATGAAATCTCTCATGTTGTTCCAAGCCTGTATGACATCAAAAGAGATTAATACAATGAAAGTGGTGTACAATATTGTTCTGAACCCCATTGACTTTCATTGTATGGACAAAAACAATGATCATCTTTTGTGTTCTGCCGATGAAAGGATGTCATACAAATTTGGAACACAATGAAAGTGAGAGTTTGAGTAAGTGATCAAAAAAAAAAAAATTTAACTATCCCTTCAACACTCCTTAAAACGGTAATTGCAGTTTTGATTTCCTTAGAAGAACCATCAAAGTCCGGCTCCAAACTAGTCCAGCTGCCATTCCAAACATTCTTTTTAACAACACTAATAACAAACGTCCCCTTTCCCGTAAGCTGTGTAGACCGTTCAAACACAAAAGCATGCTACAGCCAATAACTTTAACTGCGTTCCTCTTCTGCTGCTATAATTGTTGTATTTCACACAGCCTTTATATTTTTTTCTTCTTTTAAATTGCTGGTCAAGCCCCTGTTTGGCAGTATACTGATCACAGTAGGGAGATAAATATGACTGTTGCTGATAAGAGCATTTAGCCTGTGGTTTAACTTTTTGACAGTCACATTTCATTCTAGAAAGCTTAGCTGACTTACCACATACTTCAAAATGTATTTCTCCATTTCATTATCTTGTTGGATGATGTTGACCTATTTTTATCCTTTTTTAAATGTGTTTTACTTGCAACATCTTATCTGTATTTCAGCCAATTTGATAATATCCAATAGGCTATACTTCATTGACAGTGCTGCCATCCCTTCAATCGTGCGCCTTCTCTCCAAATCGTTTCTGATCGGCTTAAAGATTTCAGGCTGTTCCCTTATTTTTTTATTTTTTTGCCAGACTGTCAGAGGCAGGTGTGATGTCTCAACAAACTTATTTCAGTCATATCAGGGTTATTCAGCTGGGATATTTTATGCATGGTATTAACTCACAGGAGCTTTAATATACTGTTTCTTGTCCGAAACATCTCATCAGATGTTTAAATTAACACCAAGAAGAATAGGGTTTTGTAACATGTTTAATGGTGGAACTTTAAAAATTAAAGTAAGTACCCTGTAGTAGTTTGGGAGTTATAATTGGCACAGTTAAAAGTGAAAGCTGCAAGAGAACTAATATTCAGAACATCCTAAAACCAAAGGCCCAACTCTGCTCAGCCTATTTAGTCTGTGTAAATTCTGTTCATGACTCTTTAAAGCCAGTGTGCTGTTTTATAAGTTCATTCTTGACCTCGGTGAATGCAATCAAAGCAGATATTAAAAACTCTTGTTAAATTACAACATTTTTCTCACCAAATATACAAATACAGTCAGTTGAACTTGACAAAGAACGAGGCACTGAAATGCAAACTAGAAAATAACCAAAACAACGTGTGGTGAAGACATAAGGCAGCTAACCTTGTGCTGTATTGTGATTTAATGACTTCCAAAGGGATTTGGTTGTTTGTAAGCAGGACTGATTGATAACCTTGAACAACTAAAGTTTTGGCCAAATGGATACCCTAGACAGAAAGAAAATTAACCTCACACTTCTGAGCATTTATTTTCAGTTACTCTCAAGTATATCCATCCATTTGAAAAGACATGTTTAACACTAAAACTCCAATCACTATATAAGTCAATGAGTGCAGCACTTACAAAGAATGTGGTTAATACAAATCTAATGAAAAAGAGAGACAATACAATTGTTTGTAGATACTGTATGTATATATATATATATATATATATATATATATATATATATATATATATATATATATATATATATATATATATATATATATATATATATATATATATATATATATATATATATATATACAGTCCCTGACAAAAGTCTTGTCGCTTATCTATTTTCTAGAAATACCTGATATTAACCTGATTTTTAATTAATTCATTGGTGTTAGAAATACCTCATATGAAAAGCTAAAACCCTCCCAAATGATGTTTAATGCACTGAAATTAACAATTTTCATAGAAAAAATATTTATCATTTAATCAAGACAGAAAGGTCAAATTTTGGCAAGACAAAAGTTTTGTCGCCTATACAGAAATTGAACAAATTTACAGCAAATACAAAAATATGTCAGCAAATGTGCTGTGAGATCCAAATTTAATATCTTGTATGACTTCCATGAGCTTGAAGGACTGCATCCATGCGGTTTGGCAAGGATTCATACAATTTATTGATGAAGTCATCAGGAATAGCTAAGAAAGCAGTCTTGCATGCCTCCCAGAGTTCATCAATATTCTTTGGTTTCGTCTTCCATGCATCCTCTTTCATCCTACCCCACATATGCTCAATGATGTTCATGTCTGGTGACTGGGCTGGCTAATCCTGGAGCATCTTGATCTTCTTCGCCTTGAGGAACTTTGATGTGGAGATGGAAGTATGCGATGGAGCACCGTCCTGCTGCAGAATTTGGCCTCTTTTATGGTTGGGAATAAGAGGTAGCTAAGATTTCTTGGTATTTTAGACTATTGATGTTGCCTTCCACCCTGCAGATCTCTCGCACAACCCCATACTGGATGTAACCCCAGACCATGATTTTTCCGCCACCAAACTTCACTGTTTTCTGGGTGAATCTCGGATCCATTCGGGCACCAGTAGGTCTCCTGCAATATTTGCGGCGACTGTGGTGTAATTCAACTGAAGATTCATCTGAAAAATCCACCTTCTGCCACTTTTCCAGCGTCCATCCTTTTAGCAGGCTGTGGGCCTTGGCAAATGCCACACGGTTTTTCAATTGTCTTTTGTTTAGTGCTGGCTTCCGGGCACTGATTCGACCATGGAGGCCATTTCGAGACAGAATCCGACAAACAGTTCTGGTTGACACAGGGACTTCAGGTGACCAGGTCTCGTAGAGCTCTGCTGCAGTGGAAAATGGGCTGGCCTTGGATTTTCGAGCCAACAAACGGTCCTCTCGAGCAGTTGTCTTGTGGGGTCTGCCTGACCTGGGCTTGTCAAAAACGTCTCCAGTCTCTTCAAATCTTTTTTTTATCCTCTGAACTTGACGCTGAGACACATTGAAGGTGTCTGCCACATCAGCAGTGGATCTGGTCTTCAGCCTCATGATAATCAAAACTTTAGTCTCAGGGTGAATCTTAGGCATGTTTGCAGAGGTCTAGTTGCAGTTGATGTGAAGGTCTAGCGTACTGGGGTTCTTTTTATACACACTTGAGACCTAATTGATCCAATATTAGTCACAGGGGAAGCTCATATGACAAGGTGAAGCTCATATGACAACACTTATGTCTTTGCAAAAATTGACTCAGTGGGCTTTACCAAGCTGTGAATATTAGAATACTTTTTGAAAGTTTAGTTTTTCACTGAAACATTATCACAAAAGCTGGTGGGATTAAAATGAGCCATTTCTTGTAAAAAAATCTTGATTAGAAATATATTTCAGCGGCACTTTAGGTCAATTTGTGCACAAGCGACAAGACTTTTGTTAGGGACTGTATATATATATATATATATATATATATATATATATATATATATATATATATATATATATATATATATATATATATATATATATATATATATACAAAAAAATGTATTGTCTCTTTTATATTTACTTATATATACTTTCTCATTTATTTTTAATGAAGTTCCAGCTCTCGTGGGGAAGACCGTATGTGTGTTCATCTCAGGTGCTGGATTTGCAGACACAATGTTGTGCCTTCTATATTGTATCTGGCAAGAATGGTGCAACAAACTTGCACCACGTGTGTGAAACATCTTTTTTATATGTAATAGCAGTCCCGGGGCTATGTGTTTTCCAGTCGGGCTACCAAAACGCACGCCCGTATATTTCTCTCTTGATCTGGGCATGCACATGTGTGTGTTTGTGGCCATGTAATACAGAAATAATATTCTAATCAATCGTGGGTGAATGAGAAATAAATCATTGTGTTTGTTTGATAAAGATGTTTAAGAGCCCTGTGATCGAGAGAATCATTCCGGTTGCCGCTTTCAAAACAATCCCTCCCTCATGTGAACTGAACTGACAGGGGCTAGATATGACGGAAGCTGAAGCTCATTAAATATGCAAATCTTATCCAATCCTTGCCGTGGGCGTTTACTTCCAAGTCTCCAGTGCAGCACGCCCACCAAAACCCAGCGTTCAGGAGAGAGCCTCAAAATCAGTGTAGAAAATAGCCTATTAGTTATTAGTTATTATCTTTTTGAATGTAAAAACCACACAAACATCATTAGTTGACCTCAGACAACAGTATTCAAAAAATTATATTTTTTATTGTTTATTTATTTTTCTATTGCAGGTTTATAAAAGCTACTTATATTTCCTAATTGATTTGAGGTTTAATTTAAGCCCTGTGTATGGAATCAGGCACTTGTTTTTTATTGCAAATCTCAGCTGTGTAATTGTTTTAGGGATGTTAACCGATGACCGTTTGACCGATGGTTGACCGTATCAACATTAACCGATCAAAGTTGTCGGTTGTCGGTTAAAAAAAAAGTGATCTCTAAATTAGGCTATTATAGACAGTGGACTAAACGCCACTACAGTTAGACATCTAATTCAAAAAAATATTTTTGTGTGAAGTGAACATCCCTCACACTCAATTTTTCATAACTCACCTGTTTGTACTTAATAAACCAATAAAAACATTTGGTGCGAGGTTACAGCGTTTGTGCCTTCACAAGGTTTCCCAAAAGTAAACAGGCTAAAACACTCAAGGTTAGAGCCAGGGCAGACGACAGTATGAAGCGTGCATTCCACATAAGAATGGGCTTGGAAATATATTACATCTACATTACAGTGGTAACACATAAGGTGTTGATCATCATCTTCCTTTATTATTGTTAGCACTACCTCGAACTAAAGCGGCGTCTCTTCGGAGCTGTCATTTTCTTAAATGAGCCGCGGCAATGTTTCAAATGAGCTTCTTACGCTAGAAAAATGCCTTTATTTTCAACGCGATCACCTTGTACCCAAACCATTTAGAAAATAAGGAGCCATTTGTCCTCCGATTACAAACAAGCTCCTCGTTTGCGGGACTAATGCGGGACTAATGTTTCACCCTGTAGGGGATTTTAAAAAAGTGACGTGAGTGGAAGGGAGGCGGTGGTGCCGGGACAGTGTGTGTGTGAGAGAGGAGGCAGAGCGGCAGAGAGATCATAAAGAGATGCGACAGTGTTGCGAAATTGCAGGTGCGGCTCGCGGCACCGACTAATCGGTTAACCGGTTTCAACCAGCGAGGCTCGATGGTCAGTCAAGAAAATGTTTAGTTTCTGCCATCCCTAAATTGTTTATGTTTTTGCAAAATGTTTACTATTTTATCCCCCTGTGGCCTGTTGCATGAAGCCGGTTTCAGTTGCAGGTAAGTTTGAGAATAGTTTGAACATTAGTTTTAGTTCCTTAGTTCAGACTTAAGAAGTTGGATTGGATTGGGTGAACTAGCCCTTTAAGATATTAAGATATTCTAAACCTTAACATCATGATTTTCTGTAAAGCTGCTTTGAAGCAATGTGTACAGTAAAAAGTGCCATACAATTTAATAAGACTTTTACTGAAATTAGATTATATTGGATTCCAGATGTCCTGGAATTTAGTGAAATGAATATACTTAAAATTATTTGTTTTTATTTGATTTCTTGTGGATATAAAACCAATATCTGTCAAAGGATATATACATTCTTTTTTATTGGCAATTTAAGTCTGCACTTCTCATATGCATTTGATTCTTTTGTTTGCATGATTGGCAGAACATGATGTGCATACTTCAGCGGTTCAATCACAACAGTTTGTATTGAATTTAGCTGAGGTTAAATACTCTGTAAAAATGATCTTCATCCATTAAGCACGAAAAGTGAAAAAGGGAAGATGTAAACAGCTAAAACTGAAATATTGCTTTTATTGCATCCTGTAAATTACATCCCGTTTAAAAAAAAAAATAGAAATGGAATGTTATAAAGTATTTTAAAGAGAATATTGTTATTATTGCCTCATCCATAAAAATATTCTGGATTCAACTTTTCATGACTTACTTTTCACAGGATGTATACCCGTCTTAATTTTATTTTATTTTCATTTAGCAGGAAGATACTAGATACTTTTCATAGAAAAGCATAGGATCAGCTTGACCAAACCTTCACCCAGTCAGAAATGTCTGTCAGGCAGGCTGAGATGCAAGCAGCAACTATCGAATCATCTGGCTGGAATGAGAGATAGAGTTCTGTCATCACCATAGTAGTGATAGGAAAAGCTATTTCTGAATGACAGATCCTAGTGATGACATGTACCCCAGTAGCTAGATGTTGTGACTTAGATACTTCAACCCTAGCCTGGAAATATAGACGCACCCTAGCGGCTGCCGTGAGTGTCATCTAGGAACTCTCAATACACTTCTGAGCTGTAAAAGCCAAACTCTGGTCGGGCCAATCACATCGTGTATAGAATCGGTGGGCAGGGCTTAACATGATGGCCGAGTTGCGCTTGCGTGCTACTAGTAAACACAGAAATTGGCGAACGGCGGTTTTTCGAATCAGCTTTGGCCGTGACTCTGGAAGACTTGGAGTTGAGCTTTTCTCTGAGAAAAAAACAAAGAACGGCACTGAAGTCATTCTTAAGAAGGGAAGATGTGTTCGGAGTTTTGCCAACCGGATAAGGAGAAAGTTTAATCTGTCAACTAGCTCCGCTTCACCTTTGTTGCTCTGGTTTGTGCGTGCAGAGGGAGTTTGAAAGACAACCGTTTATCCCGCCCCTCGGATTGAGCCCTGTCAATGGTGAGTTTCCAGACCAAACATTTTGATGTGGGTCTGGCTTGTCAGGCTACCTCAACCCTTCAAGACAGGAGTGTGGTTCCTGAGATGCCCTACATCATGAGGGTTGATAGGAGGATCTGTCAGTTAATTGTGTCAGGAAGCAGCAGACAGATCTAACAAGATTAGTACAAATAATTTAGAAGCTGCTCTTGCCAGTCTTAGAGCTTTAATAACCAAAAGCAGGGCAGTCTAGGTTGAGTGGTGGCTTTTAAAGCCAGGTAGGTTGTTGTCCAGAGGCCTGTTGCATGAAGCTAGTAGGGTTATTTGAGCATGCTTGAACGCTGTGGGAAAGGTACCAGTGTGAAGAGAAGTGTTGATAATGTGTGTGAGTGCAGGCACAACTGTAGAAGAAATGGTTTGAAGCAGATGAACGGGGATAGGATCAAGTGGGCAGGTAGTAGGGTGTTTGGAAGGGATTCGTTTTTGTCAGTTTATGGTGTGGATTAGACATGTGCCGATTTTCGATAATGCGATTTATCACGATAATGAATATGCACGATATTGTTATCGTGGGCACTTTAAAATATCGTAAATAATAATTTATTAATAATTTATAATTTTTTTATAATGCACTCAAGAATACTTTGCCCATTAAACATATAAATGCTCAACACTGCTGTATTCTGCGAAAGGGACACGCGCTCAGATATAAACAAGCCCAACGTGCGTTTGCACATGACTGAACCAGACGCGCTGCTGAAGTGCCGCTCAGTGACAGCAGAGGGCGCTGATGAACTGCAGAATGCAGCCGGTTACCCCGGAAACCAGCAAACAAACAAAAAAACGCGTGTAGTTTTTAAAACAGCCACTCGTTTTTGTAATCTCAATGTTGTTCATCACAGCACCAAATACTTAATACTTAAAGACTTAATAGGCTATTTATTTTCAAATTTAAACATTTTTATGTTTTAATCTGGACTACAACATACCCTAATAATTAGAACTGTTCTAATTATTTGTTATTGTTCAGTATAACTTTGAGACATACGACTTCATTAGTTAACATGTTAATTCATTATTACCAAACTGACAATGAAAAATACTTATAAAGAATTAATCATTCTATGTTAATTTCTTAGTTACTTTTTAATAACATTAAAATCAAAATCAAAATAACTTTTTTAATGGACCTAAGATAAAACTAACAATGATCAGTATTTCTTAACTGACATTACCAAAAACATTATACTTTCTGTACCAAATATAGCTGTTGCTCAATCTTAGTTAATGTATAAACTAATGAGACCTTATTGTAATTTGTAAGCCTACCTGTTGTTCTTAATAGCCTAATTCTTTTGCACTTTAATCTGTTTGAAAATTGTACTTTTACAGCTCTGAAAAAAATCAAGAGACCACTTAACATTGATTTCTCATGAGGGATCTCTTAATTTTTTTTCCAGAGCTGTATATATTTTTGGTGCATTATTGTATTTAAACATTCCGTTATTTTTGTTCTTACAAAAATAGTTCTTAAAGCTGTTATGCTATGGCAACACTTTTTTTTGCAACTTATTTCAATATCGTGATAATATCGTATATCGTGATAAAACTTCATCAATTAATCGCAACATGAAAAATTGATATCGGCACATGCCTAGTGTGGATAATTGTTTGTTTGATATTTCATATTTTTGTGAGGTGAAGCACTGGTAAAAAAGTAAAGCTGCATTCACATCAGACGCAAGTAGGGCAATGCGACGTGAATAAAGCAAGTTGAACCCATTACAATCAGTGTTGCTGTCTACACTGTCCAGAGAGTTTAGCTTGAAACCCTACACACCTGAAAAGCTAATGTTTTCAGGATTACTAGAAAGCTGCAGGCAGGGTTTTAACAGGGTTGGAACTAAACTCTCAGGAAAATGTAGACCGCACAGCTCCCCTCCAGAATCAAAGTTGTCTTTTCCTGATATAGAGGAACTCTGGGAGCTTCTGACAGCTTTGAGTCTAGAATGATTGAAGGTATGGTTGCAAGTTTGGGTAAAAACGAGCTTTCATGCTGCCCATAAGACATGCATTTTCCCTGCAATGCTCCAGATTCACACAGGCCCAACAGTAGCCCTTCATTCGATAACTCTTTTTGAGTTCTATGCAGCAGAGCGGGGCAATTTCCTGCCTGCTAAACTTTCCCTCCATCCTCTCTTTGGCTCAGTCTCGCCCAGAGATGTGGAGTAAGGGTCACTCGCTGCGAGACTCCTGTTTGCCTTGGAGTCCCTGGGAGCGGTGAGCTGAATATTCAACCTTGTCTTCTAGGGGGAATGAATGAAAACACTGAAACAAAGACTAAATCAACAGTTGCTCTACTTATTCTCTCAGTGGTACAATGAAACACATTATGTTTTTCGTTTTCCCTCTCCTCTCCACTTTAGCGCATAGCATCTTGCGCTCCGTTGTCTCTTGCCGTCGTCAAACCCATTGTTATGATTAAGATTCTTTTCTCGCGGTGAACCCAGAGCGCTGTGTGATTCTTGGATGCCACACTGCCAAGAGGAACAAGAAATAAATCTCAGGTCGGGTTTATTTTGTCTGCCGCCTGCGGCAAAAGAAAACATAATGCCTAATAAAAGACTTCCTTCTAGAGGGGAGCCTTTGCAAATTTGCAGGTTATGACATATATTTTTATGAGGGAAGGAGGCCAGGAGATTGTGGAGAAGCATGAGGTGATTTGGGGGGCAGGGCAGTGGTAGTGTGAAATGGGTTGTCTATAGATTACTGTTAGCATGCATTTTGTTTTAACATGCGTTACATCAAGCATAAGTAATGTATGAGCCTGCTGCTTTTTTTGTTGTTGTTTTTTCCTGCATGTGCACGCAAACCCTTCCAACATGTTTGATATTAAAAATAAAAGTTGAGTGTGATGCACCCTGGGCGGTCTTGATTTTAAAAAAGGCAGGACTTTACAATCTGACAAAGAGACTTGGAGACTTGGAGACTTGGAACGATCATAGCCATTTATCAGCAGAGTTGAGGTGAGCTCGCTATTTCTGGTCCAAAAACAGTATTCCTGTGATATCTCTCCTTGAGACTTCACACTTCTGAAAAAGGGCAACGAACCAAATGTTGCAGAAATGTTTAAACATGATATTTTAAACATTTATTATACACTCTGGTCTTTAAATTTGATACCCCTTCTCCAAATTCCTACAAATGACAAGGCTCAGTTCAAAAATGGTGCAAATTTTATAAGCCATTTCAATGTCGGGCCACCCATGTATCCACCAAGAGTCTGATTCAAGGCTTCAATCACATATAACGCATCATCAGAAAACTAGGGCACAGAGTCAAAAACATTTTTGTTTTACATCTCCCTGGGTTACTATGAACAGGAACACATCTTTCCAACAACCTGGTGGTTTTGTGTCCATGACTACTGCTGCCGAAACAGCTTCTTTTTTTATTTTTTCAAACATTGGACCACTTCTGTATGAAAAATGATTGAAGTGCGAGTTAATATTTGATATTTAACTTTGCATGCTCATTTCCTCTATTTTTATATTTGGACTACCTTTTGCTGTCATGTAACACTCACTTAAAACTCTCTCTTAAATCTTTTTTTTTTTTTTTTAAGTTATTTTAGAACGTGATCTTAAGATTCCTTTTCATACTCTACAATGTACATTATAGTGTCGTGATGCCTAAATTCATAAGAAGATAGCTCTATATTTTTTTTAAGGTATTTAGACATAACAATATTGAATTGTAGTCATCTGTCATATTATCCATTACTCTGTAACTATCAGCTTATTGTGTCAGGTAGCATTTTTTAATCGATGTATCCTTTCAGAGAGAGGCACTTTTTTTTGCATTTCTTTTACTATTCTTAGTCACAGTGGTCATAGCATTTCTGTTAGAATGATAAAGCAGTTAGGATTAAATCACTATAGTCTTTATTTGGACCTTCACCAGCAGAGCTCCATCCAAGTGCTTTTTCTGCACTGCAGACACGCAATAAGCCTCTTGTCTTTTTTAACTGTCTTACCTCTACTGCCTGCGTAGTCCATTAGCCGATAGTTACCCTCTGCTCCCCTGGCCCCCAGAAAGAAAAAAAAGAAAAAGGGGAAAAAAACCTTTGCTGTCCACATAGTGGAAACTCTTTGGATCTCCAAACTCCAGTCTGCTCCATGTGCTATGGTTTTGCTCAATGGAGAAAAGAGGCCTGGATATGCATGAAAGCAAAGGACAATGTTTAAAATAAACAGTTACAATAATTGTTTAATAACCACAGGTTTAGGAAAGAATTTATAATGACATTAAGAAAGAAGGCCACGAAGAGCTTGTATTAGAGTCCCAGAAGTTTTGTGGTATTTGTGTGTGCGAGTATGTGCCGATGATTGTTTGGCTTGCATACCTCTCATTCATTTGCTGTTTAGGCCTTTCAGTTACTATTTCTCTAAAGCCAAATACTGTACATTTTAAAGGATTTGATGAAGTGCTAAAAAATTTTCCTTCCTATAAATCTATAGCATCTAATGGCTCTCATTTAATGATACTTGCTTGGCATATATTGTGATGTTCAATATATGTAAAATAAACATATAGTAAAAAATGTTTTTAAAAAAAAATTCAACTTGACTGACTGGAAATGTTTTAATATGATTTTTAAAAAGAATTAGATTTTGTTGATATTTTAGATCTTAAATCTTAAAATCCTTTGACATTGTCTCAATTTCACTGTAATTTAGGTATTTTGTTGTGACATTAAGTTGGCATAGCCTTGTTGTTTGTAGATCTGATTATCTGAAAGGCAGTACAATTTTTTATGTTTTAAGTCTCTTATACTGCATTTATTTGATAAAAAAATATTGTGAAAACATTAAGATTGTGAAATATTATTACAAATTATTTATTTAGTTGTGTTGTGAGTATTTGCAGCGCATTTCTGTATTTTGATGTGTTGTGAACGTTTGCAGCATGTTTCTGTATTTGGTTGAGTTGTGAGTATTTGCAGTGGGTTTCTGTATTTGGTTGAGTTGTATTTGTAGCATGTTTCTGTATTTGGTTGAGCTGTGAGTATTTACAGCATGTTTCTGTATTTGGTTGAGTTGTGAGTATTTGGAGCATGTTTCTGTATTTGGTTGAGTTGTGAGTATTTGCAGCATGTTTCTGTATTTGGTTGAGTTGTATTTGTAGCATGTTTCTGTATTTGGTTGAGTTGTGAGCATTTGCAGCGGGTTTCTGTATTTGGTTGAGTTGTGAGTATTTGCAGTGGGTTTCTGCATTTGGTTGAGTTGTATTTGTAGCATGTTTCTGTATTTGGTTGAGTTGTGAGTATTTGCAGTGGGTTTCTGTATTTGGTTGAGTTGTATTTGTAGCGGGTTTCTGTATTTGGTTGAGTTGTATTTGTAGCATGTTTCTGTATTTGGTTGAGTTGTGAGTATTTGCAGTGAGTTTCTGTACTTGGTTGAGTTGTATTTGTAGCGGGTTTCTGTATTTGGTTGAGTTGTGAGTATTTACAGCACGTTTCTGTATTTGGTTAAGTTGTGAGTATTTACAGCATGTTTCTGTATTTGGTTGAGTTGTGAGTATTTGCAGTGGGTTTCTGTATTTGGTTGAGTTGTGAGTATTTGCAGTGGGTTTCTGTATTTGGTTGAGTTGTGAGTATTTGCAGTGGGTTTCTGTATTTGGTTGAGTTGTATTTGTAGCATGTTTCTGTATTTGGTTGAGCTGTGAGTATTTACAGCATGTTTCTGTATTTGGTTGAGTTGTGAGTATTTGGAGCATGTTTCTGTATTTGGTTGAGTTGTGAGTATTTGCAGCATGTTTCTGTATTTGGTTGAGTTGTATTTGTAGCATGTTTCTGTATTTGGTTGAGTTGTGAGCATTTGCAGCGGGTTTCTGTATTTGGTTGAGTTGTGAGTATTTGCAGTGGGTTTCTGCATTTGGTTGAGTTGTATTTGTAGCATGTTTCTGTATTTGGTTGAGTTGTGAGTATTTGCAGTGGGTTTCTGTATTTGGTTGAGTTGTATTTGTAGCGGGTTTCTGTATTTGGTTGAGTTGTATTTGTAGCATGTTTCTGTATTTGGTTGAGTTGTGAGTATTTGCAGTGGGTTTCTGTACTTGGTTGAGTTGTATTTGTAGCGGGTTTCTGTATTTGGTTGAGTTGTGAGTATTTACAGCACGTTTCTGTATTTGGTTAAGTTGTGAGTATTTACAGCATGTTTCTGTATTTGGTTGAGTTGTGAGTATTTGCAGTGGGTTTCTGTATTTGGTTGAGTTGTGAGTATTTGCAGTGGGTTTCTGTATTTGGTTGAGTTGTATTTGTAGCATGTTTCTGTATTTGGTTGAGTTGTGAGTATTTGCAGCGGGTTTCTGTATTTGGTTTAGTTGTGAGTTTTTGCAGTGGGTTTCTGTATTTGGTTGAGTTGTATTTGCAGCGGGTTTCTGTATTTGGTTGAGTTGTGAGTATTTACAGCACGTTTCTGTATTTGGTTGAGTTGTGAGTATTTGCAGCATGTTTCTGTATTTGGTTGAGTTGTCAGTATTTACAGCGCGTTTCTGTATTTTGGTTGAGTTGTGAGTATTTACAGATAGATAGATAGATAGAAGTTTATTTGTCATAACAAATGTGCAAGTACACTGCATGAAATGTGTCTTTGGAGCAAGCCTCCGGGCTGCAGCCATTTACCAGCGCTGCCACACGCTCTCCGAAGAAAAAATGCAGATTTTGCAAAGCATAGCATACGTACATACAAGAAACACAACATAACATAACACAGCACACGTGGTCACGTGATGGAATTTTTTGTTTGGATTTGGTAAGGGAGGAAGGGGGGGAAGAGGCAGACGGATGTAGGGGGGGATGGGATCGGGGTGGGTGTGTATGGTGCGAGTAAGAGTCTGAGATTGTGTTGTGAGAATGTCAGCCATAACTTAAGATGTTTACAGTTCAGTTCTGTGGCTTGCCCTTGAAGGGAGATGTATTCTTTGAAAGTTGTGAGTATTTACAGCGCATTTCTGTATTTGGTTGAGTTGTGAATATTTGAAGTGGGTTTCTGTATTTGGTTGAGTTGTATTTGTAGCATGTTTCTGTATTTGGTTGAGTTGTGAGCATTTGCAGTGGGTTTCTGTATTTGGTTGAGTTGTGAGTATTTGCAGTGGGTTTCTGTATTTGGTTGAGTTGTCAGTATTTACAGCGCGTTTCTGTATTTGGCTGAGTTGTGAGTATTTGCAGCATGTTTCTGTATTTTGGTTGAGTTGTTAGTATTTACAGCGCATTTCTGTATTTTGGTTGAGTTGTGAGTATTTACAGCGCATTTCTGTATTTGGTTGAGTTGTGAGTATTTGAAGTGGGTTTCTGTATTTGGTTGAGTTGTATTTGTAGCATGTTTCTGTATTTGGTTGAGTTGTGAGCATTTGCAGCGGGTTTCTGTATTTGGTTGAGTTGTGAGTATTTGCAGCGGGTTTCTGTATTTGGTTGAGTTGTGAGTATTTGCAGTGGGTTTCTGTATGTGGTTGAGTTGTATTTGTAGCATGTTTCTGTATTTGGTTGCGTTGTGAGTATTTGCAGCATGTTTCTGTATTTTGGTTGAGTTGTGAGTATTTACAGCGCATTTCTGTATTTTGGTTGAGTTGTGAGTATTTACAGCGCGTTTCTGTATTTGGTTGAGTTGTGAGTATTTGCACAGGGAACTACACTAACCTTTTCCACTGGTGGCACTTGCGCTACTAACTTTTTCAGTTACTGGCACAAAACATGATTTGGTCGCACAAATTATTTAAAGTAAGCCACTCTGGATAATAATGAACAATACTGTCATTGTGAAGCTTCAGTGCGTTTACATGGGGCACTGTAATCGGTTTAAAAGTCCAATCCAAATGAAAATGCTCCATATAAACACCTCAATCTGAATAAAAATGCCAAAACCGAATGAAATTGTAATCGGTTTGAGAGGGGTGGGATAAACCTTTTCATGAAAAATGTAACCATGTAAACGACCTGACCGGATTACTTTTGAGTGTGCGTCCTTAGGTGACGTGATACAGATAAAGCGCGCCTTCACCACTGGCCGCGCGCCGCGTTTAAACGCAGGGTATAATGTTGGGAGGAAAGTAAATTTTTCTGAGGGGTGAACTTTTAATTTCTTAAGAACGTATGAAGATAATGTTGGTATGACACAGACATAGCCTGGCTACATCCTCTCATCTTGACAGCGTTTGTCCCAGGCACTTTTGTACTTCAACTGCGCCTGACAGAAGAATTCTTTTTTCTGAGATGATTATTTGCACACTTTACAATAAATAAAGAGCTTTTATTAAACCGTGTAAGTCCTGGTGGCCGTTGAGAGTTATGTGATCCGTGAACACATTCAGCTGCTGGAGAGAAGCGTCGACATTTCTGAAGCGGCAAACACACTGCTCTGTGATGATTGCGATTGAAAGTCAGCACATGTAACGTTAAACCCCAGATAGGTTTAGATAACGTCTCGTGTAAACAGTCCACTGAATCTTTCAATCGGAATTATTTTAATTGGAATGACAAAAAAGTGTGCATGTAAACGTGCCGGCTAATGATTCGTGTTTGAATTGTTTTGACGCAGTTAATTGTGTATGTCCCACACAATTTACAGTAACGTTACACACAGTGCATTGCTCCGTCTTGGTACCTTAACCACTGGTATTCTTCGAGCCACTGGTGTCGAAATTCATATGTCCGTTTCGTTTTTCCCGCGTGTGCTTTCCCTGACATCATTCTCACTCTCACAGGCTCCGTTTGACATGTCGCATCGACATCAAGTGATGGTTCTATTTCACTGAACTTCCCTTTTTACAATAGTCAATTGTCCGCTTCATTTCAACACGTTCAGATTGTAACTTAGGCTATGTTGAGATATATATGCGATTGCTGTGTGTGTCCTAACGAGAGGTATATTTTTTTAAATCAACGTTAGGCTACGCCTCGCCTACATTTCGGGAGGGGTCGCGGGGTTGAAGCCAACTTGATGTGTTGAATGCTCAGTCAGAGCATGTTATAAAACGTATTCTTAAAATAGGCTACACATTTCTGTATTAATAAATGCTCATAGTAAATCATAGTATATTGCCTAAAACATAGGTACAAAAATAATCAGTGATACATTTGCGACCCCATAGAAATTAGGGTCGCAATGGCATTTCAAAAGGTCGCATATGCGACCATTTTGGTGGCAGTGTAGTTCCCTGTTGCAGTGGGTTTCTGTATTTGGTTGAGTTGTATTTGTAGCATGTTTCTGTATTTGGTTGAGTTGTGAGTATTTGGAGCATGTTTCTGTATTTGGTTGAGTTGTGAGTATTTACAGCGCGTTTCTGTATTTCGGTTGAGTTGTGAGTATTTACAGCGCGTTTCTGTATTTGGTTGTGTTGTGAGTATTTGCAGCGGGTTTCTGTATTTGGTTGAGCTGTGAGTATTTGCAGCATGTTTCTGTATTTGGTTGAGTTGTGAGTATTTGCAGCATGTTTCTGTATTTTGGTTGAATTGTGAGTATTTACAGCGCATTTCTGTATTTTGGTTGAGTTGTGAGTATTTACAGCGCGTTTCTGTATTTGGTTGTGTTGTGAGTATTTGCAGCATGTTTCTGTATTTGGTTGAGTTGTATTTGTAGCGGGTTTCTGTATTTGTTTGTGTTGTGAGTATTTACAGCGCGTTTCTGTATTTGGTTGAGTTGTGAGTATTTACAGCACGTTTCTTTATTTGGTTGTGTTGTGAACGGTTGCAGCGTGTTTTTGTATTTGGTTGACTTGTGAGTATTTGCAGCGCGTTTCTGTATTTGGTTGTGTTGTGAACTTTTGCAGCACGTGTTGTCAAACGGATGAAGATGTTTTCTTTATTTGCTGGTGTTTTTTTCTATTTGCATGTGTTTTCTTCAGTTGCAGCATGTTGAGCTCTCTTGGACACCGTAACGTAGCATAGCCTATGTAGAATCACTTCTGCTGCTTAACAGAGCAAGATATATAAAGAAAAACTAAGCCGTATTGAGTTGGATTGTCTGTACAGTAGTATCTATGACTGGAAAAACAACCCAACGGAATGGCCAGAGGTGTCATTTTCCCGTCAAAATGCATACTGCTCCCTCAAATATCACACAACATGCCTACTTCATAAATATTTCTTCTTTCATTGAAGATGCTTATTCAGTGATCCTGAATTTAATGTATGGATTACATACATTTTAACGTTTTAAAATGATCAACCTGTCTTGGGCTATGAAATGGCGAGTTTTCTGGATATGCCATTTGTTTATGTATAAATTTGTTTGGGCTAGAATAAAAACATGAAAACCGCAGAGTCTAATGTAACACATTAATTTACCGCAATGCCACGTTTAACCAACATTTGTCAAAAGCCTAAAATCCAGTGATATGATTAGCTGTTTGGCATCAGTGACACAGGTTTAGATAAAGTTTAGACTTTCAGTCTTGCATGCATGTAGCTTTATTTCTTTATTAATTCATTTTTCTTCTTAGTACAGCCATGCACAAAGGAATTTGTTCAGAATTTGCATTTGACAAAGCTAATTTGGAGTTGACCATACTATTCTCAAGTTACTGACAGTAGCAAAGTTTGTTGCTTTTTTATAGCAACCGTCTTCATCAAAAGACTGGGTGATTTATGAAGTAGGCTATTATGTTGTGTGATATTTGCGGGAGCAGCATGCATTCTGACGAGAAAATGTCATTACAGTGTCGTACATGTAATGTGACTATATCCGTTTGTAAGCTTGAAGCACAAACATGAGCCCAGTCCTTCCAATAAGAAGACTTTTGAATGTTTGGTACGTTAATGAACTCACATATTCTGTTGCTATGTGATCACTCATTGTGGAAAAACCTGCTTTAACAATAAGTTTACTGCTTTTTGACGCAGTTTGAGTCCCGTGACAAGTATGATTATAATGGTTAAACAAACTTTTGCCAAATAATGTTTATTTGTAATGGACGTGTTGCACAGGCTTTCAGTTTTGACGAACAGCTCTGTTCAAGGTTCTCTTTTTGTTCAAGGTGCAGGATGCCACAAAGCAAAATTTCAGCATTGCACCAAGCAAAAATTAATTGTAATCATTACAAAAATTAAAGATAAAGCATCAAATGGCTTTTTTCATCCCATGGCATCAACGGATTTGACTTTTATATGGGTGACGTTCCCAGTAATGTATGTCCCCTAAATTGGCAGTTGACGATGTTTACAGTAAAACATTGCGATGGACGATGATATCGTCTTTGTTTTTATTTTTATAAAAATATATAATTTACCATACTCTGCATTTTATCTCTTTACATAAATACTATTTTCTACTTAAAAACTATAATTTCATTATTTTAGTAACCCAAATAAGGGCTCACCCGCACTAGGTTGCACGTGATGGGGAAAAAAGTAGCTTCCTTCCACTTATTTTAATTTATCTCTTTACATAAATACTATTTTCTACTTAAAGCTATATTTTCGTTATTAACCCAGTGTTTTGTATGTGAATGCTGTTTTACATGAATATTACCACAGGAGTAAAGCACAAAGCTTTGTTTACAAAGGAAATAAATTTGCAGATGTAACATTTCAGCTCTAGATGAGCCCAATTTAAGATTGCAAACTTTTTAATTCTGTTTTGCGATCTGGTCACCCGATTTTCCAATTTCCGTGAATTTTAACAATAAGCCTAACGTTAGTCAAAACAACAAAAGGGACGTAAGTCGAACAAGCCTCTAGTCTTGACCCTGTGGAAGATAAAATTAACTTTTCAGCCCTTTTACAACAAGTGTTGCTTTGCTCCATTGTGATGTCGGTCAGCCGATGATATCGTCCATCGGCACAACCCTACTTCCTACTAGGGCTGTGTATTGCCAAGACTCTGGCGATACGATACGTATCACGATACAGGGGTTACGATACGATATATTGCAATATATTGCGATATTGTAAGAGAGGCAATATATTGCGATTATTTCTTTTTTGTGTGTTTTTGTTTTTTATAATTTAAAAGAATAAAGAACACAACCATAAGCCTAAAACACGAGACAAAGTATTTTATTTAATTAATACAGTATAATTTATATCACTAATCATATGCAATGTGCAATCTAAGTTAAGAGGAATGTAAAGGGACTGCAGGATTCTTTATGTGTAAATGTTTTAAAGGTTCACAGTATAGCAGTGGCTATTTAACAACAGAAAGTGCAGTCCATTTCATGACTGAATGACCGTTTGTTTTATATTTAACACAGCAGCACCGATCACACAGAATGCGTTTTTGCAGCGAGAGGCGCCTTTTTTCAATGGATTTCGGTTGGCAGAGAGCGTTATGCGCGCTGCTTATGCGCCCTGGGCGCCTCCCGTTTTTGAAGGAGCGCTGCGAGCGCATGAAGTTGAAAAAAAGTCAACTCTGAGCAGAAAAGCGTGCAACATCATCGCGCTTATGTTCTGTTGTCCAAACGAATGAATGAAGCGGCGGGCCTTCCGTTGTGTTGACCGTTACATTGATTTGACTGACAGTACAGGTGATTCGGGGGTTGCCTAGAAACATTAAAGCGCACTGCTCATTTTTGAATGAATAAACGCCGACCAAAAAAGGGAGTGCAGTGCGCCTAAAGCTGTTTTCTATAAAGCAGTCTATTGTATAAAGTGCTATTTCAAGTAACATCACTGAACTGCAGAGCTGGTGCATCCATATCCACATCGTTATTATCTTTCGTTCTCCTGCCACCGCTGTCAGTTTTGGAGTGTGTTTATTTACTGAGAGGAAAGCGTGCAGTCTATTCTATCGAAACGCTTCTCAGCAGCGCGGGTGACGTCAGGATGTTAAGCGAGCTCTGTTTCAGTGTGTTTCCCGAGTATTAGATTATAACTTCGCCTATTTTGCAAAAAAAAATGATTCTTGTCGATTTCCTTAGTGGCTTCTTTTTAGCTGAAGCCAACATGAGTCCTCACTTCAGCTCTGTATACTGCAGGAGCGGAATAATTCTATCCTCTTGAGAGCTGGGTTTGCTAATGTAAACACTAGCGATGCACTTTCACCTTGCGCTTCTCCGGCTCCGTGTCAGTTATACATTCTGAGATAACACTGCCATCTAGCGGTTGGGTGTTATACAGTCTGTGGTTTAAACCGAACACAAAGCCACGAATCTTGGATGTAAATAAATAAATATATAAATATCGATACGGCGTTTTTGAGAATCGATACAGTATCGCCAAACATAATATCGCGATATTCACGTGTATCGATATTTTCTTACACCCCTACTTCCTACCTGTTAGACACAGAAATTGGATAAACTTATCAAACACCTTTCTTACAGACATCACAGCAATTGGTTTATTAAGCTGCTGTCGCTTTTGCCAAACATGATGCTGTCATGCTGTCATCTCCTTTTCTCACAACTCTTTCAGAAGTTCATTTAAGACTTTATTTTACTAATTTAAGACTCCTCTTATGGGCAGTGTTGGGCAAGTTACTGAAAATTAGTAATAATTAGTTACAGTTGCTAGTTACTATTTTTGCCAATCACTGTATATGAAAAGTAATTAGTTACTAGGGAAAGTAACAGTCAAACTGAACAGTCAAACATAATAAACATAATTTTTAGACCTATTTATTGTAATCAACAGGTCAACAGGCCTTCAAATCAAGCAGCAGTATACTAGCCTACAGTCGGTATTTAGTGTCCACCAGCAGCAGCGAGAGTTTTTATATAATTTTTTACCTCAAATACAACATTATGTACAAAAGCCACAAGAGCGCCATCACTTCCGGCGAGTGAGGTCAAATATACACAATACGGCATATCTCAATGGGATACAAGCGGCGGAAGTGATCTCTTGCTCGTATCTCCACGCCATATCGTATAAATTTGACCTCACTTACGGGCAGTGATGGAGCGTGGACAGCTGATGTATAGTATTGTATTTAAGGTAAAAAAAATATATAAATACTTTTCTCACACAAACCGATCATTTCGTGTCTTAAGACATCAATGTATTGTCATGAGCCACAGGGTTCAATATGAATTTGTATGTCTTTTTTTATTCTCATAGCTCTCGTACTATAAAATGTTCCTATTGATATGCATTATACCACTGGCACACTGCAATGGTTAGAGTTAAAAATCTTCATTTGTTTTCTACTGAAGAAACAAAGACACCTACATCTCGGATGCCCTGGGGGTAAGCAGATAAACTTCATTTTTGGTTGAACTATCCCTTTAATATTCACACTGAGGTGACAGACATATTCATAGCAGTGCTAGTATTGTTTCATTATTGCTTTGTGTATAAAATTCAGGAGCCAACAAAGGAAATTGAGTGGGGAGAATTCCAGGCCAAAAGTCTGCAGACGAGTCCTGCTCCTGGCCATGTGTTTAGCATTAAGGAGACGTCTCAGGACAGCATTTTCTTCTTGCATCTCTCTACTGTCACTCACACACACTCCAAATAGGCCACATGAGACAGGAATGCTAATGAAGAGTCCAAATGATAACATCATCATTGTCTCCATTTTATGTCCTCCCTTGTCCGTGCTTTGTTGGAAGGAAAAAAACATTGTTAAAAACATTGTGAAAAATACATAAAGGGTTAAGAGAGAAAGAAGGTGAGAAAATCAGTTTAAAGTCTGAAGGAGGAACAGTGGCGACAAGACTCATAAAAGAGCAACTTGAATGAGAATGGGAAAGCATTTTAAATTCTATAAAGGAATATTTTTCAGACCTGTCATATTTGATCAAATGAAAGTGTTTAATCACGGTAGTGAGGTCATATCCAGGACATGTAGGCTACTATTTCTGTTTGGATTTTGGTGCATATCAATATGATCCTCTACAGTGAACCACAAAACTCGCCTGAATGATTCTAAGAGAGGAATTCCTAACGTTTTATTGCTAGGAACAATCCTAGGGGTACAAGTGCCACCCCCTTCAGTGTTGCCCAGGATGTGGCCAGACTCCTGGTAGAATGAGCCACCAGGTTCCCCGATACTTTTCTAATCAAAACACACAACAGCTGAGTGCGTGAATGTTGCGACGACTGTGTGCTCAATGTACGTGTGAAGTGGTCAAACACTTGACTTACACAGAAAGTCAAGCCCTGTGCTTGAGAGATCTGGGCCGGGTTAAAACACCTGTTACGTGTGAGCAGGGATGACGAGAGATGAGAATCCAAATGCAGCATAACCGATTTAATAACAAAACAACATCAACAGTAAATCCTAGAACAAGGGTATTCAAAAACAGGAAGAAACGCAACAACAGGAACATGCAAACAGGAGCAATGACCAACAAACAACAACTGTAGAACTGGGGTATTTATGCACAAAGTGAAACAAGGTTAAAGGGTTAGTTCACCCAGAAATGAAAATTATTTCATTAATTACTCTTACACCCGCAAGACCTTCGACGTTCATCTTCGAAACACAAATGAAGATATTTTTGTTGAAAGCTGATGGCTGAGAAAGGCTTCAGAAAGGCCTTCATTGGCATTCAGTATCAATCGCCAAGTTATTGTCTTCCGTGTAGGTCTCGGACGTGAACTCACGTGATAAGAGGCGCTCCTCTTCGTACCCGAACGGCAGATCTCTGTCATATTCTCACGCATGCGTCAAGTTCACGTCAATAACTTGGTGGATAAAATCGTTATTTTGATTTTTGTGCACATCATAACTATTTTCGTCGCATTGTAAAATTATTGTACAGCCACTGTAGTGAAATGGACTTTGTATCGATGTTTTTACTGCCTTTATGGGTCTTGTGAGTCGGAATGTACTGAATGCTAATGGAGGCCTATCTGAAGCCTTTCTCAGCCATTAGCTTTCAACAAAAATATCTTAATTTGTGTTCCGAAGATGAACAATGGTCTTACGGATGTCAAACGACATGAGGGTGAGTAATTAATGAAATCATTTTCATTTTTGGGTGAACTAACCCTTTAACAAGATAGCAAGTCGAAGTGGCTAATAGGCAACACCTGGGGAAAACTTTGAAACATGGCACAAGACAGGAAATAACAGAAGTCCTCACAAGACAGGGAAGAACAGGCTGGGATCATGACAGCTGCAAGTTTGATAACATGATTAATCGTGGAAAGATTATGAACTTTAGACAGGAAAGCAGAGTTCGGCCATCAATAATCTACTTTCCACCTTAGACAGTCCTCACTTTTTGCTGAACAGATAGCAAGAACAAAAACTATTTTCCATATTATTGATTTAAGATCTGCCTGGCCTAGTTGTTCAAATGGGGCTTTGGTCAATGGCTAGAACCATGGGAGGATCCCAGGATGGGGATTTTAACATTTTCCCAGATAGAGGCCATGTTCCTTTGAGACACCAAAATGTGCTTACTGATTGATAAGCCTTCCACAATATTGTTGAAATGAGAAATAGCCGGAATATAAACTTTCACTTCGTTGACACTTCTTCCTAAAAATAATAGTAAAAGTCTAAAAGTGGTTTCTGTCCTGATACCAGTTAGTTTATATCATATATAAATATAAATATGACTCATTAGACAAGTAATTTGAGACGGATGGCATCTTTCTCACGATTACGTGTTGTATCAGTGCCGACAGCGGACGCGCCACCAGCGTTGTAGAGACGAGTTGGACGTTGCCATCTTGGCAACACGTCATCGCCCATCACACCAGGATAACAGAAAATGGGAAAAGAGGCGGAACTGAGGTGACGTGATGACTAACAGACAGCGAATAAATGGCTATCCACCTGTCAATCAAAGTGGCCATGCCCTTAATTATGCAGAACGTTAACGTTTTATGTTAACAAGGAGTTCATGAGTTCAAAAGATTCACCCCCTCACAGTTGTCATGAAGGGCAAAATTAGCCGCATAGACCAAAACCACAATTTGTACCAGCTTGTAAATATGCTTTTTTCTGCTGTAAAGTTTTAACATGGTGGGACTCAATGAGATTCTGCTCCCTTCTGGAGCCTGTCCCTAGTGGCCAGTCGAGAAATTGCTATTAAGTCACTTCCGTATTGTAACAATGCTTTTCTGTGATGTGACAAACTCAGAACACACATTTAATATTGCTTTACAGGGGACTTAACTTAGTTAGGTAGAGTTTACTTAATTCCATGTGTGTAATTTACTTAAAAAAATATGCATGCAAAAACGTGCAAAGGTTTAGTACTTTTGTGTGTGTGTGTGTGTGTGTGTGTGTGTGTGTGTGTGTGTGTGTGTGTGTGTGTGTTTATGCGTGCCTTGTTTTATTTACTGATGGTTACTACGTTACCAGTCCCACAGTCATCTGCTTGAACAGCTTGATGGAAACGCACCTAATTCGAATTTGTTTTGTTTTTTGAAAAGATTTGCTTCACGTTTGAATGGGAAAAAATAGTGTTCAAAACTAACCCGACAAATACTGCCTGTTGCTGTGATTTGACATTGCTCTTTTCGCATTTCATGCAGACCCTAAAGTCTTGTATGTGGTTGAGCAGTTTCTGTATCTCTCAAGACCTGGTAACGGCCTGGTCCACAGATCAACCAGTCGTCCAAGCATGAAAAGATCTTTATACCCACAGCTTGAAGATTGATGCCACCCTGCTAAAGACACAAGAGAAGAGGGAAAAGCTGAAGGAGTGGACCTTGAATTATATATCCTTGGCCTTGAAAGGCAAATTAAACAAAAATTGTGTCATCTGGATGAGTAGGCACATGAAAGTAGGTGTCTTTGAGGTCTATAAACCACTAATTTGGTTCTATAACCTACAAGATTTGTGTGCTATGCGATGGTTAGCATCTTGGGTCGCAAACACATATGTACTCATTCAGTCCCCTTAGGTCTAAGATGTGTCAGAGAGCTCCATCTTTTTTGGAAATAGTTCAAATAAAACCCAGTGTGCTGTTTGTTGGGTTTTAGCAGAGAAATTGCTTTCTTCCTCAGAAGGGTTGCAATTTCTGTGGATAAAATTTTGCCTAGAATGGATCCGTGACCACAGTTGTGTGGATCCATGAAAACAGAGGAGGACATCGCTGGTCGCAGAAACTGGATTCCGTTTATTGATTGATTGATTGATTGTAGTGAGTACCCAACGACCTGAGGTTTCTTTTTCCTGCCAGTTTTACAGGCATATAGCTGGGAAAAGATTCTGGCAACTCCTTATTGCTATGCTTTGCCTCCATGGGCCTGAGCCCCTGGGGTTCCGCTTCCTCAGTGGGGCATCCTTGAATGAGGAATGAGACTGTGCCACTTGTGTGTACCATGTCATTTCTGACACCTTGTGTAACCCACAGTTTGAAAACAGCCTTTTTAAGGTACCTGGTAAGGCTGCTCGATTTTGGAAAATATCATAATCACAATTTATTTTGGCCAATATTGTAATCACAATTATTTAACATGATTATGAGTGGGCCATATGACCGAACCCAATTATTAGGTACCTAGAGGATTGCTTATTTTTTACTTTATATTTTTTATAAATGTTACTTTTAAACAGCTTGTAGCCTTTAAATGTTTAAGTATTTTTTACTGATAATGACTATCATTATAAATAATAATAAACTCATTGAATTAATTTAAACAAAAAATTCAAATAGTTAAATAAAATGGTAAAATAGTTTCAAAAGATTTTGCTTTTGTACCAAAATTGGTACAGAGAACCATAAAATGTTAATGGTATTGGTAAGAACTACTGGAATTTTGGTATCGTGACATCCCTGGATTTGCTCTGTTTCTGAGCGCATAGTGAGACACCTGAGGAACAGCAGTAGTTCTTTTTCACGTTTTTAATAAATCTTTTTAATACCAAACATGTCCCATTTTATGAAAGTCACCTTACATGATTTGAATAAATTGCACATTAAGAACGGGGCACAGTAATCGTTTTGTCTCGGTTATCATATTTACTTAATCGTTGGAAGCTAAAATCGAAAAATAAAACTCAATTTCAATTAATCTCACAGCCCTAGAATCTGGCCAGTTGGATTTTTATCTTGGATTTAGGACACCACAACTTTTATAGGCTTTTCCAGGCTGTCTCAACAGGGATATAGCATGGCTAATTCCACTAGAATTAACTGCGCTTGGTTTAATTTATTGCTTCATTAAGATGGCAAGTCCTCATCCAATCAAGTTACATTTGTCCGACAATAAGTGTCGATTTCATAAACTCATGGAAAACTCCAGATCTTTGGGTATTTAACTTTATTTTTCAGTGTGTATGTAATGGCTTTCGCAGAAGTCCATAACTACAATTATGGGCAGATGGAAAACCACATTTACTTAGTTGTAGCTTGCGTTCCCTAGGCCTTTGAACACTGGTCAGGATGACAATAACAAGGGAGTACTCTACCCCTTAACGGGACAGGCAGATTCAACGGATTTTCAGTCACGGACCATGTGATCTGAAGTCCGCGCAAGGAAAAAGCAGAGAAAGATGAAATGAGTGAAGTTGAAATGAGGAATGCCTTGGCAAAAATAATGTCAGGGCATTTTAAATCGCTGTCAGCACCTGACAGTTGGTTAGATCTACCGCAAACGCAGGCTCTGGGGAACAGCTTAGTCAGGCTTGTGAAATAGTTCCGAGAGAAGGAATGGAAGAAAGAATGGCACAGTCACAGTTATTTCAAGAATTCAATTCTGAGGCAGAGAAAACGGCTCCAAGCCCACACCGCAGAGTGACGAATTTGAGAAGCTCTAATCACAGTCAAAGAGACATGGAGAGTCCGCATTCCCAGTGGTCTGCCTCCAAAGCGATGACCCCAAGAACTTCAGTTTTTGGTCACAAGAGGGAAAGTTTGGCTGAGTCAGGTAAATCTAATACATTTTTGACAAGTGTGATCTGTGATGGAGAACTCTGGCTTACTTTACTTGTAGCATCCCCATGTTCATAATTACTGCTGGAGATGTGCAAGTCAGATTCCATGACTTAATGTTTGATGGTGAGGAAAAAAGTTTTTATAATTGCCTATTTATTTACAGAGCGCTCAATAAAGGACTGGAATATAACAAAGTAACACTATGGCAGTGGTTTCATCATGTTTTACTGGCAGCACATGAAGCCGATTGTATCATTTTCACATGGCAGAGATGCAGGCCCACATTATACTAATCGAGACTGACCACCTACTGACAGAAGAGGCAGCCACATTGGCTGGAACAGTAGAACTGAGAGAGAAATTGTCCAATTCCAGTCAACCCCTCAGCATTTTGGATCAGGCATTGCCTCTGTTTATTTAAATTTGAAGTCAAATACATCTGTTTCAGAAATCATATTATCTTAGAGTAAGATTTCCAAATCACTATCGCTTACACAAGGTTATCCAACAATTTGGCGTCCCTAAATAGTAACAGTACACCCCAAAACAAAAGGAATGTCTCATGAATGTCTGCAACTGCGTGCACTCTACCGACATCTTTCTTGGCAGGCCTGAAATGCAAATGTTTTCTTCCTGAGACCCCAAAAATGTCTAGACTGGCAGAAAGTTGATGTTACAAGAACACGACTGGGATTGAAAAAGGCTCTGCTGATTTAACACATGATGGTATTTTGCTTCTCTCCCAGTTTTGCTTAGGAGCAAACGTCTTAAAGGGTTAGTTCAGCCAAAAATGAAAATTCAGTCATTAATTACCCTCATGACGTTCGACACCTGTAAGACCTCCGTTCATCTTCAGAACACGTTAAGATATTTTTTTGAAATCCGATGGCTCAGAAAGGCCTCCATTGGCTGCAGTGTCATTTCCTCTCTCAAGACCCATAAAAGGCACTACAGATGTTGTTAAAAAGTCCATCAAAATAGAGTGGTTCTACAATAATTGAATAATTATGAAGCAATGAAGAATAGTTTTTGTGTGCGGAAAAAAAAAATATGTGCAAAGAAAAAGTTATTGTCTTCCGTCTGGGTCTCAAGAACCATGACGCACATGCGAAAATATGATGTTGAGCCCTTAATTTTGCGTTATAGAACTTAAAATAAGATGCAATAAAAGTCAATGGGGTCTCGTGTTTTGCTAAAACCTCACTGATGGGTTTACTTCAGCGATTAGCATATGGCTTTGTATCAGTAGAAACCCTGGAGTATATTCAAATGATTGTGCCCCTTATATCCCCCCTGAGACAAGAGATTTATGCATTTTATTTCTGGAATAATTCCTCCTATGATGCAAATTGACGATATTTGCATCATAGGAGGAATGTTTGGCCAAAGGCTAAAGACTACAGCCAGCAGAGGGAGCCATTTCCGCATGTTTTGAACTCGCGCATGGGGGATGGGAGATCACACTCAGAGCTCAGCTCGCAGCTACAGGCACTCATTTAAACAGAGCTACGGTGAGCAATGTAAGTCTTTTTTAACTTCTCAAATTAATTTCTATGAAAGTTAAGCTTGCAAAGGCATGAACTGACACGCGCCATACTGAACTCGCGTTGTGAATGTATGCTGCGAGTGTAGTCGCGATTACCTCAGCTCTCATCACGAGAGCTCATCAGCTCATTTATCTCACTCCTGCAGTTAGTGCTCAGTGCTGTGATACTCACGCGGTGACTCACTCATTATATTGAACAGACATGTTAAGTTTTTAATTGTAGTGTCTTCTCCAACTCAGTCACAGTAATCCAGTAGGTGGCTTTGGGAATGGCCTCACAGGGCAGCGAAGCATTCTGGGAATTGTAGTCTTTCATCCCCATGAGACAAAAATACATTTTCTGTCTTTTCTCAGTCTAGAAGGCACCAAATTCAAAAATAATTTCACATTTCTACTACATTGATGACTCAGTTTAAATACAGATTCATCTTCCCAGCACTGAAGTACCCCTTTTATTTTGTAGGCCAAAACAGTTGAAACATTTATCAAAATATCTTCTTTTGTGTTCCAAAGGACAAAGAAAGTCAAACAGGTTTGGAATGACTGAGGACCATTTTCATTTTGAGATAAAAGAGCTTAATGTCAAAGCTGCTTGCATTTGCTCAATCATACACTGTTGCATGAGCAATAATGTTGACCACTCAGCAGTCAAATGTTTTTTCCTCAGAGTAAGAACTACAGTCTTTGACATTTGTTTGAGATCTTTCAGGGGCTCTTTAGAGCGAAGCATGACTTGCGGTAGTTGTTTAATTGTTGTTGTCTCCTGGCTCCTCTGACTTGGCTCTGTTGGAGAAAGATCTGTTATGGTGTTCACTTCCCGGCAGAGGGGTGAGCCCGCAGAAAGAGTCGGCAGCTTGTCATCCAGACTCTGGTTACACTGTAAAGTGATTCATTAGTCTGTCTAACTCTGTCTAACCCCCGGGCTGTTGGGTACTCGGAGAATACCAAGGACGGACTATATGAAGTCTTGCACATATGCTATTTCAGCCTCATTTGTGATCAGAGGCTGACTAACCATTTTCCTCTTAACCATAATCCTCCTGTTCTTGCAGGTGTGGTTTTACAGTCACAGTCTGGCATCAACATGACAGTGCTTGTGGTGAAATATACTATGCAACCTATAATCAAGAAATGTTAATGAAAATCATCTGAATATACAGTTATATCAATGTTCACATTTGGGCTCAGTGAGAATTTTTTTTTTCTTCTTTTTTCGATGGATGACATAATTGATCAAAAGTGACAGTAAAGACTTTTACATTGTTACAAAAGACTTCCATTTCAAATGCTTTTCTTTTAAACATCCTCAATAAATGTATCCCGTATCAACTGGTTTCAACTTTTTTTAATACTTGTTTTAAGTATTGTACCGTATAATATTAATCAAACTCAACCCAAACATTTTTATTTTTATTATATGTTTATACATATAAAGCAGGCAGTTTTTAATTTTTCATGTTATTTATTTTCCATGATATTATTATGAATATTAACTAGGTGATAATAGTGTATCCCAATATATTTGTCATAAATGATTTGCTAAATAAAAAACTAACCATATAACATTAAATAATTTAGTGATTCTGTTGATTGCCGGTGCAACTAGTTCCCAGAGGCCGTTTGGTCTGAAAGCTTTTGTTTTATAATGCCACTAGTTAGCACTATGGATTTTAAGACATTGTCATTTACTTTGTATAGGAGCCTGTAGTGGTTGAGTGTCCATGTTCTTTAAGCCTTTAATTTATTTGCTCATTAAATTCTTCATTAGTTTCATTCAGATGCCAAAAAATGTAACTTTACATGATCATGATCAAGCACTGGTCAGGATCAAGCATGCTCTTCTTCAAAGTAATAGAGAATCCAGTCTGAATATTAGTGGTAAAGCAGGCAGACTTGTGGAGACTCCTTTAATCAGAACCCTGTGTTTGAATTAGGGCTGGGACAACGCGTCGACGTCATCGATGACGTCGACGCAAAAAAATACGTCGACGCAAAATATGCGCGTCGATTCGTCAGACTCAAAATAAAGATGGCGGCGCCGGAGAGTGTAGCAACCATAGATGTACATAATAAAGTATATTATGTAATTAAGTATATTATTTATTATGTATATCTATGGTAGCAACAGGAGTGGCTCCTCAGACTTTCAGAAGTGCAAGGCTTGCGGGTTGGCCACAGTCTATGGGGTTGGCGCGCGGTGCGCACGGAGCATCACAGGGATGCGCGCACGCGTTTTGTTGTCACGGCTACATAAACAAATTTCTGCAAACAGGAAGACAGATGTTTTGGTAATATTTGATGTATTTTAATCACAAAAACAAACGTTTGCATCAAGTGAAAGCATCGGACACATTGGCTACGTTACCTACATAATAAGCTGTTTTAAATTTAAAATGTTCAATGTCTAATCGCGCTGATGTGACCGAGGGTATCCATCCTCTAAGTGAGCAGTTTCATCCCAGGACTATTCCGGTTTTAAACGGAGTATTGGCGCCCGTAATGCACTCTACATGTAACTGTTTTCACTGTCATGCCGCGGATGCGCGTGGTGTTTCTGTTGCGGGTCAGCCACGGGGCTGCGTGGCGTTTTCTCTGCCTTTGCACACTAGAAGCGTGTCTGACGCGGCGCTGCTGCTGCTATTGATGCGGAGGGAAGTCCTATTCCTAATGTTAAACATAAAGAGCCTACTGATACAGCAAAGAAAACGTCGGGAGTAGCCACATATCTATGGTATTGACGGCAAAATAGGCTACAGAATATTTCGTATATTGACAGTTGCAATATTTCAAAATCGATAATTGACGTTTTTTATTATTACAATTAGGCCTATATCTGCATTTATGTAAACCAGACTTTCAAACATGAAAATGTAATTTAATAATATGTTTTCGTGTCAAAATGATATATCTTTTCCTATTCTATTTTGCCTGGAGACGCTCCCAACACGCGTGAAAAATAGGCGCTCTTCTATTTCCAGCATGCACGCGTTTTCCGCGCGACACAGGCAGTGTGCAAACGCCAACCTGTTAACATGGGAGCCGAAACAAAAACGGACACGCCACGCAGCCGAGACGCTCGCTTGCAGTGTGTCCCCGGATTTGATTAACCAACTTGTTGATATTTAATCGATGGGCATAGCCCGTAGGCTGAGTTGCATACATAGAAAAATCGTATAATATGTTTCTTTGTTGTAGGTTAATACTTATTTATTTGTGTGTGTGTGTGTGTGTGTGTGTGTGTGTGTGTGTGTGTGTGTGTGTGTGTGTGTGTGTGTGTGTGTGTCTGTGTGTGTAGCCTACTTTATGTTTTCAAGGTTTTATTGAATGCATTGCTCTTGTATAGTCTTACTTTGGAATTTTAAGAGCAATAAACATATATTGCAATGTTAAGGAATTTGTTTTTTCATTCAGATAATTAAATCAACATGTATAAATTGCTATTAGGCAATTAATGGGGAGATAATCGGTAATCGAATCGTAACCGAATCGGACAGGAAAAATTAATCGTTAGATTAATCGATGCATCGAAAAAATAATCGCTAGATTAATCGTTTAAAAAATAATCGTTTATCCCAGCCCTAGTTTGAATTAAGAAGCTTTCACCTGAAAATGACTAAAAAGAACATTGCTTTTCCAGTCAATATGAGCGCATTTCCACACATGTATGTACGTGCATATGCTGGTTTTAAATCCCAGAGATCAAACTATAATCATTTTGACAAATATTGTTGACTTTTCTACTGAAAAGTGCCAAATTGCCATTACAAACATTGTGCATTTAACAGCCTTAAAAGCTGTTTACAGTCTTCACTGGTAAATTTACAGTGTTCACTGGTAAATTAACAAACTCATTTAATGCTGGTGCCTAAATTTGAATAAATTATAAAAATTTGTACGTATGCTTACTAGATGTAGAAATATTGTTTCCTGCTGGACTGGCCATATGTAAAAACATAAAACAAATAATGCAAATAAGTAAAAAAAAATAGTCCAATCTAGTGGCAAATTAGAGTATAGTCAGTTAAGTTACCCTGTAGGAGCACAAGCTGGTTAAAGAGTTACTTCAGTGATTTAGCATTAAGCTTTGTATTTAAAGTGGGTCGTTAATGTAGTAGAAATGGGAAATTATTTTTGAATTTGGTGCCTTCTAGACTGGGAAAAGACAGAAAATGTATTTTTGTCTCATGGGGATGAAAGACAACAACTCCCAGAATGCACTTGCTTCGCTGCCCTACGAGGCTCCTCCCAAAGCCACCGCTGCTGGATTACTGGATCACTTTCCCACCGTGTTCATTTTCATAAAATCAGTTCAGTTAGTGAACAGGCACTACAATTAAAAACTGAACGTGTCTGTTCAATAACGTGTGTGTGAGCAGAACGAGAATCACGGCACAAACGCAGCAGGAGTCAGATTATATTCATCACGATAGCTGAGGTAAGCATGGGCGCGGCACATTCACAGCACGTGTTCAGTCTGGCGTGTTTTCAGTTCGTGCCTTTGGAAGGTTAACTTTCATAGGAATTAATTTGAGAAGTTGAATCACTCACTTTGCTCCGCCAGCCGCTGCTCCATTTACATGAATGCCCACAGCTGCGAGCCACGCGCTGTGAGTGCAATCTCCCATCCCCCATGCGCGGGATGAAAACATGCGGGAATAGCTCCTTCTACTGACTGTAGTCTTTAGCCTCTGGCAAAAAAATGATTATCTGAGGATTTTTTCCAGAAATAAAATGCATAAATCTCTCTTCTCAGTGGGATTTGAGGGGGGAAAGCACAATCATTCGAATGTACTCCTGGGTTTCTACTGATACTAAAATCAGTAGAAAATCGCTGAAGTAACACTTTAAGCACAAACTGCATATTTTGGCAGCAGGAATTACTCAAAGACTGATGTCCTGTTTAATCTGCTGGCTAAATGATAAGGCATGTTCATGAATGAGAATGAAGAACAAAGGCTTTTTTGTTAGCACAAAATGAGAAAAAATCTATTTTGTGCTTATGGACAGATAACTGTAATGGGCTTGTCTTGCCATAGAACAGTTGTACATACTTTCTCTGTCTTTCTCTCTAAGCTGTTTTTGCTTGTTTTTTTGTTTTTTTCTGTGAATCACAGTCATATTTGTCTGAGGATCACGAGTCCACTGCCATGAAACTCAATTAGTGTCTCCAGATCCACAGGGCTCACCTTCTTTTGATTACAATTCTTCTTCTTCTTCTTTTGAAACCCTTTTGTTCTCTATTTCTTCTCTCATATCTTCTCATGAGGGAAGTGTGCAGTCTAAAGCTCACTCGCACAATGTGCTGGGACCTCAACGTTCCCAAGATTTTTTCTTTCTGCCTTTCTTTTCTGAAGCAGAGAATGTCTGAAAGTGCTGTTAAACCACATTGTCATTAGTTGGTTACATCAGAACAGAGGGAGAATGGAGGAGATTTTCTTCAATCACAGGCCATCTATCCCCGGCAGACATGCTGACTGCAGCTGTGCTTGTCTTCATCTGGGAACCGTTTTCACGAGCTCCGCTCAAGCCCTTGCGCCCTAATAGGCTGATAATCCATACACGGTTATACAACATGTGATTTGGCCTCTCGCTGTGTGTTTATTATTTATGATTTTTCTGGGAAAGGAGTCACACCGCAGAATGTGTTGTTAAACTTGTGCAGATGGAGGGGTTCCTGTGTTTCAGCATTGATTACTCTTGCATTGATTGTTTAGCACTGATTGAAGTAGAACCCCATGCATGGTGACCTTACTTTCAACTCCAATAAACAAACTCTGCATGTGTTCCGCAAAGCTTTTAGCCATCATACTCTCTGATGATGGAGGACTGTTTCTATCATGGTGCGTTAATGTAGAATATTTCCAATACTTCCTCTAGAGGAAACTGTACAGTCCTTCATAAAAGGTGCTGCTCTTTCGACTAGGTAGTTTGATGTTACTCAAACGTTCAAAAAGTAAGATAGATAGATAGATAGATAGATGGATGGACGGACGGACGGACGGACAGACAGACAGATAGATAAATAGATAGATCTAGTTCAATTTCTCAAGCAGTATGTAATATAGCTGATTGTGAATGTAAATATTCTGCAAAGTTGTAAACTCGAAAGTGCATGATAAATAAAATGATTGCCTCCCTAAAGAAAGGATCGACTCTGAAGTGCCTTGACGAGACGGTTGTGATCCGAATCCCACTGTGTGATGTTTCTACATCCCTAGAAAAGACATGCACAATGCCCACCTATGTTGTACGTTGTCCGTCCACTAACAACTTGTGCCGTTTTCAGACGTAATTTTACTGATGACTGCTTCATTATAACCTAAAACTGTCTATTAATGTAGATTGTCTGTCGTTCTTACTTTTAGTAAAGATAAAGGATAGGTCAAAAGTTGTTTTGCAAACTTTGTTACATTACATCAGTCATTTACATTAGTGCTCGGTTATTGATACAGTTTATACAGTTTCTGCATGTGCACCGCAATAAATTATAAATAAATGCATCAGTTTATTGATGGACATAGTCTTGTTAATGCTGATGTTGAGGAATTACAGTTGAAACATCTTATAATGTACCTTAAACTGAGTAGCGGATCACTGAGAAAAGTCCTCCTCATATCATCCTTGTGATGGAGGTTCGGTTTGAATAATTAGTCCTTCCAATGTTCATCAGACTTGCTCTCAGATTGAAATGGTAACTTGATATGGTCTTTACTGTGTGTACAATCACAGAGCTTTAGGTAGCGGAGCTGAAATTTATGGGAATGGGAGTTTTGTTTCCAAAGTGCTCTGTAAGCAGTAGACCAATCACGACAGACTGGGCCATCTGGCCAATCAGAGCAGAGCATGCTCTCGGAAAGAAAATCATTGAAAAATGTGGTAATGTGAAATGTATATTATGAGAAAATGTAAGTTTTTTTTTTTTTTTACCTTTGATGCAAGTAAACATGTTTTAGGAGTCCTCTTCCCCCACCTTAAAAATAGCATAATAGGTGCAATTTAAAAATGACTTAACAACCAGTATATATTTTTTTCTGCCATTTTAGAAATGTATAGGTGTCACTGAAGTACATTGCAGCTAAATTATTTCAAGCTGTTATTGTAAAAGTTAAGTCTTGTAAAGAAAAAATAAAATGTAATGACAAATACACATTTTTCAGACACATATAAAACTATGTTAAAAAAAATGAATATGTTTTATATTGAGGGACAGTAAAAGTGTTGTCAGGTCAAGCTCATGTTGAGCTCTGGTTTGTGAATTCCAGTATAAATTTATCAAATAGAATTCCTGATATGGGCGCTGCTTTAAAATCCAGAGGATATCTGTAGACTTTTCTACTATCATGATTACTTTTCTGGTAAAAAAAAAGAAAAAAAAGATTGTCTTTCACTCTGATGTGTAACACACACACACACACACACACACACACACACACACACAGACACACACTCACTCATCCACTTCGCCTCTAAAAGTGGCTTCATGATAAATTGAGGGTTTCTATTAATAGCAGGTTGACATTTTTACCGCAAGCCCAAGCATTCAATAGC